>NW_015516438.1:0-1102 GCF_001515645.1 Sinocyclocheilus grahami | reverse complement strand
GAAGAAAATAAGTTGGCGTTAGGGTGTGAGGATGAGTAAATCAATTTCATTTTTCATTCATTTTTGGCTGAACTATTCTTTTAAGTTGTAATATAACGTTTATCCAAATAACTCTCAAATTAATCTCTGCAAACATTGTTTCCGCAGCAGCGTCCAAGCATCCCGATAGCTACATCTTTTCCTTCAAACCCTCATGCTGATCCCCCTTTCCGATTCTCCTTTGCTGATTTGAACCTACCAGATCTGTACAATTCCTTCCAGTCCCTCTGTCGCTCTGTGAGACAGAGAGTCACCTCACAATGTAAGTAAATCGATTGTGCAACTCTTTTCCTTTAGCTTATCATTTACTTCAGAATCAATTTTGATTTAGAATGAAGTCGGTATAAGATGTGACAGTGTAGGTGAGCTTAATGATTCAGAATCTCTCTCTCACTCTCTCTCATAGCGGATGTTGCCAATTTACTTGGACTTACACATGACAGTACACCGCTCCACACGCCAACCCTGCCTCCTCTCTCCCCCTGCGCCTGTCCCTGTCCAAACCTTAATATTAACCAATATACCACCACCCCTGCTCTTAACCCAAACCTGAATACCAATGGCAACTTCAACCCAAATACACCCAATACTAACTTTAGTTTTATCCACAACCTAAACCCAAGCCAGAACTCTAACATTCATCCAAACTCCAACACTGAGCCTGACAAGCTGCTACACAGTAATGGTGAGTGTAACTGCTCAGTAGTGAGGAGTTGATGGGATGAGAGTGTCCTGATGACCCGATCCTCTCATTCTCTCTCTGTTTCAGTTGTTCCTGCAGATTGGTTCAGTAACGCTGACTCTTTGAGAGAGAGTTTCAGAATTGCTAGCAGTCTGGACTGGGCTAACATTGATCTCACCAGTCACCCTGGTCAGTACTCAACCATACACTGAGATCTATAATGCACAACATGCTTTCACTTTCCACTCTGGATTTACAGTTTAGTTTCAATATGACCATTTTGGAATTTGTTCATCACAAACGACTAAAAAAAGGCCTTGGAAATTCATTGGTCATTAAGTGTGGGAACCCTAAAGTATATGTAACTGAATCAAAGAAAAT
>NW_015516437.1:2194-2619 GCF_001515645.1 Sinocyclocheilus grahami | reverse complement strand
AGAGATGCTTCGCTCTCCATCTGCTCTGCTGAAATATCACAAGAAGAACAGATTAAACATATTAAGCACTTTTTGTAATGCACATTGTTCCAAAGCAGAAAAGTAGGAAAATGCAAAGGAAATGAAAATAGTGTCTTACAATCCTCCAGTGAACAGCTAAAGGTGATGAGGAAAGAATCAATCTCACTGAGAGCTTTAAGAAATGACGAAGAAACCAAAAGCTCCTCCTCAAGCTGACAACAGAGACTCTGTTAGCCAGTAAGTTTCTTATATCTGGACATTGAGATCAAAGTTCATTTTCCATCACTGAACTTCTGTCTACAAATTTAAGGTGAAATCAGAAATAAAAAAATAACTAATCTCTGTCAGGATTCGAAAGTTCGAGCATTTTACTCACATCTGCAACTTACAATAGATCCTACAGT
>NW_015516437.1:0-670 GCF_001515645.1 Sinocyclocheilus grahami | reverse complement strand
TTACAGAGTCTTGAAACATCAGAGCGCTTTATATTCAGCTCTTCAAATGAAAGCACAAGCGTTTACTGCGGTTTGTCCTGTTGTGCTTTGACAGACGTGTCTGCAGTTTAATGCTTTAGAGACGTGTTCTCCTCAGCACAGAACTTACATTTACGGTTAAATCCTTCTCTGTGAATGTTAGAAAGTATTTCTATTTTGCATAACCTGAGAAGAAATCTACATTAAACTCCACAGACGTCAGTGAAGGAGCGCCGGTGAACACATGCATGTCAAACACGTGACGCGCAGCAGAACAGGAGCACAATAACTCTGACTGAAATATACATTTTACTAAAATATTTCTACATCATAATTTCATGAGAATATTTAATTAGAAATTAAGGGCCAGATTTACTAAACAGGGCAAATTAGCATTAGAGCGCAATTTCATAAGAGTGCCGATGGGAGGGGAAATTTCTGCATGTGATTTACTGACAATGCGCACATTAAAGTACACAGATGCAGCCAGATCATTTCCATAATGACCAGAACAATCTACCACGAGCAGCACAAATTACAGCCTGCTTTAAGACATGCTTTTTTGGGTGTTAACTAATGCTGCAAATACCAGTAATTTGACGAGCGCAAATCTTAGTAAAGTGCGTTGCGTGATTCATTTTAATACTCTCCT
>NW_015516436.1:4273-4645 GCF_001515645.1 Sinocyclocheilus grahami | reverse complement strand
TGGTATGTGTTTATAAAACATGCTAAAAATGTCACTAGATGGAAACTGCTTTATTATAGACAGTCAACACTGAACGTGGGCTATTATTGAGCGATATGGTCTGGGAGCAAACCCAGACAGTGGAGGTCATGCCTAAATAGGGATGAGGGAAAACATGAGGTCTGCAGATGTGAAGGTGATCAGATTACCTCTGCTTAAAACTCACCTGTAATGCATTTGAACTGACACATGGCCTTGAAGGCATCAAGAAGACCTGGAATAGTTCGGAAGAGAAGAACCAAAGGTAAAAACTGCAAGTGTTAGGTCTTTGCATAGATATGAGAAATCAAATGGGCTTACATGTAAGTAAATGCTTGACACGTGTACAATAGT
>NW_015516436.1:2092-2852 GCF_001515645.1 Sinocyclocheilus grahami | reverse complement strand
TTGTTCTGCCTGTTCGTATTATGCATAGTACTTAAAGAAACGTATTAACCAAATACAAGAGAGAAACTTGCGCATTTTAGGAGAGTGTTCCCAGCTGTCAAACCAATAGCCAAACTGTCTGAAAAGTTGGCATGTCAGAAAACACGTGAAATATGGCAAGCTGTTTTCACATCTATTCCTTTGAACAAATTCAGTAGTAACTTATCAGGTAATAGTACTTGTTGATTAATTAGTACTTTATTGCATTGCTTCTGGTAACTATTACACTGTTACTGATAACACACTGCATATTTTTTCACTATAGAATTTTTTGTGTATCTGAGGTCCAGATATTGACTATTCAGAGCAATTTATTCATCCGTACTTTTTAGTTACTATTCCAGTTTGTGTAGTATTTGTTACAAGTAACATTTTTTTAAACTTTACATCTATAAATCTATACAATCTATAAAGTAGCCATACTGACTAGTAACTAGTTAAAAAGTTAGATAAGAAATGTTACTAATAACAGTTGAGATGGGATACTAAAGTCTAATACGTATCAGTAAAGCGGAAATAGATACTAGTAACTATTTGGATGGTTAGTAGTAACAAAAATGTACTGGCACCTAATGCTAGTAAAACTAGTATAGGAAGTGAATAGTTGATATCTGAACCACAATAACAATGGATGAGTTACTTGTTCCTCTGCCACCGGTCCTAGTAATTAAAATGAAGTAGTACACTCTTAAAAATAAAGGTGCTTCACGATGCCATAGAA
>NW_015516436.1:0-537 GCF_001515645.1 Sinocyclocheilus grahami | reverse complement strand
TTTTTTTATCCATCAGGACTTGAACTCCAGCATGTATTTACATGTAACATGAGATGTGTACTTTTTTCTAATTAACTTTTAATAAAATTAAGAGAAATTTTACTTTTGTCTTTGTTTTATCAGACTTGTTGAAGATCCGTCTGAAAGAATATGGCCTCATTACTCCCATCAGTACAGATGCAGAGGGACACTACCTCACGCATCTTCTCTCGGCCAATCACAAGCAGCGTGTGAAGCGGGAAGTTTTGGAAGGGTTAGCACAAGCGGTAGACAGGCTTTTCTTTAACATCACTGTCTTTGGCAAGGAATTCCACCTCCGACTACATCCCAACCAAAGATTAGTGGCTCCAGGAGCCATGGTGGAATGGCACGATGAGATTGAAATAGCTGGGAATGCGACTGAGAATGGAACCAACTTGGAGAAAATACTCAGAAGAGAGTTGCTGAAAACTGACTGCACTTTTATAGGGGACATCACGGATGTTCCTGGAGCCTCTGTCGCCATTAACAACTGTGATGGGCTGGTGAGTGTTGTTT
>NW_015516435.1:4228-4646 GCF_001515645.1 Sinocyclocheilus grahami | reverse complement strand
TTAATTATTCATATTTCCTGTCATGAGCTGATTCGTTACACTTCACTGTCAATGTATGTATTAGTTGAGAAATTTTTCAAATCCTGATTATAACATGCTAACACCTAAAGGCTAAGAACTGTAAAAATGCAACAAGAGACATCCTGTTTTTATTGTTTTGTCGACCTGTTGCATATGACCAACTAGCTAGCAGTGAACAATTGTGTAAAGTTTGTCAAACTACTGCTTCTGACTACATTTTCAGATGCTATTTTCTTAGCACTAAAGCACTCATTTTTGGATACAATATGATTCACAGATGAACACAGACTCAACGCTAATTTGATTAATTACTGATTTTAACCTAATCTGAATAATAGAATCAGGAAAGAACTTTTAATAGTTAAGAATATGTAAACAAAACTGAGATTAATACTAA
>NW_015516435.1:1593-2532 GCF_001515645.1 Sinocyclocheilus grahami | reverse complement strand
AGAATGAATAAGTGCATCCATCAATGATTTGCTTAATGACTCTAAAACCATAAATTAGATGTAATCTGCACTGCCAGTTTTGAACCAAAGCCAACAGTGGATTATTACTGGTCATGATTTATCATTGTGGTATGCGTAATGAGACTGCTATTTGACATTAACCCTCAGAATTATGGCAATCATTTCATTTTACAGCTGGAGCTTTGTACTGCTTCCTTCGCAAAACCACTGATTAAAATTTGTCAAACTATTGGAATCAGGGCACATCATGAATGTTCATCATTTGTCCATCCTTTTTCCAAATTATGTCAGTTTATTTCTCTAACAGCTGCTGTGTTGAGCCCAATCAGTAATCTCCTGACTTTCAGAAGAAACCTCTTGAATCCAATCTAAATCTGGACCATGGAAACTGTAGCCAATTTTTTAATGACTCCTGCTGTTTCTTGTTGCAAATAAATGGGAATACAGAAAAAATCTGCCAAAATCAAGTAGTATGACCTTTAACTTTTTCATTACGTTTTGTATGTCAAATAGATTAAGTTACACAATTGCAAGTTGAACTGTCGGAGTTATGCAATTTGCCTTACAATTTTATGCACGGCTGTAAACACACCCTGTGAATATTATTATACAGTAAAGTAAAATTATGAATGGTGAGTTTATGTGGTGTTTATTTTCAAAATGAGTAATGGGTGCATGTGTAATTCAAGATGTATTTATGACTTTTTGTAAATTGGACCCTGGCTGCTTAGTACCAAAACTACATGATCAAAAGAAAACTTGCCTACAGATTAGAACTCTGCAGGTGCTGGTCTTATTATAGTTTTCAATGCCCTATTAGCCTATGTATAATGCATGCACCTGCAATGCATAATAGATGTGAACTTCATGGTAAAATGCTAGCAAAATGCTAAACAAATGGCAGGCAAGAGAATTCTT
>NW_015516435.1:0-471 GCF_001515645.1 Sinocyclocheilus grahami | reverse complement strand
ATTATTATTATTATTATTATTATTTTATCATTTCCAATCAAGCTGTAATTTTGTCAAACAATGCAACATTTGTGAAATATTATTTAATTGCATGTACTTGGATTTGTAAAATGCAAGCTATATTGAAACTGACATTAGCAATACAAGGAAGTTTGGCTTTAAAAAACACATAATGCTATTAAAAACCCACCACAGAATGCTATTAAACACAATGATTTGAGATGTGGTGAAAATTTGACGGTTGAGAAAAATTATAAGTAAATAGGCTTATAAAAATAAATACAACTGTATAAAAGTAATGGTAACACTTTATTTTGATTGTCCCTTTAGAGCATTCTGTTGACAATAAGTAAATTTGCACCTACATGTCAACAAACTGTCATTAGAGTATAGTAGACTGTCTGATTAACATATGCTAACTCTTTGTGGTCCCCCAACAGACATTCTACTGACTATAAGTAACTTTGCAAG
>NW_015516434.1:2252-2844 GCF_001515645.1 Sinocyclocheilus grahami | reverse complement strand
GCCGAATAGAGCAGCAGGGATTTAAATATTTAACAAGACTTTTTACAAAACTTTTATTTTTCGGTCACATAGACACTGCAAAGTTTTGGGAATGACATGTACATATTTATGCGGGATTCAAACTCGAAAGAGTAATGGACTGGACAAAAATATATGTGAAAAATCATGTACATTGAAGCTAGAGCACATTTTCTAAAGCATCCTTAGTATTTAATTATGGAACCGGCCTGGATAAAACTAGCTGTGTTTGAGCAGTTTTCACAGCAGCTCCTATGTATGTGATCACATGGAGTTTTATGTGGCAGTAGGTTATGCTTCAAAGCTGGAAAAATGATCAGGATTTGTTAAATTTCCTCTGTGAAAATCGTTATAAAGTTAAACATGCACACGGGCTTCATTGAATAATTCTTTCATCTGTTGTTTTATTCCTAATAATAACATTATAAATACACAGTTTGAACATTAACACTGTTGCTTGCAATGTGCTTACATACAGGTAAATAAAAAACTTAAATAATGATCAAATTAAAATGTGTTGTACATAAAAGTTAAATAAAAACTACTGTACTTAAATGTAAAAAAAAAAAAAAAA
>NW_015516434.1:0-461 GCF_001515645.1 Sinocyclocheilus grahami | reverse complement strand
CCACCAGCAGTCAAACTCATGACAGTTTTCCTCACAGACGGTGCAAGTCGTCGCCTTCTTATTCTTCCATGACTTGCTCTCAATGGGAACCTTCACTTTGACAGCCTTTTTTACTTTAATGGTGAAGTTTTTACATTTCTCTATCTTCTCCTTGTTTTGTCTCATTACCTCCTGAATCTGAAGGTTTTCAGATTTCTTCGATTCTTTCTCTTGAACTCGCAGCTGTAAGTTGCTGATGGATGCTTCTAATTGAATGCGCTCCATCAGGACATCTGAAGTCAACTCCAAACTTCTTCTGTTCTTTTCATCCAGAGACTGAAGGAAATCCTTCACTTCTTTCATGCTGTCTTTCCAGGCATTTCTTTGAGCACGCATGTAATGTCTCTCAGTGTGACGGGCTTCAGCCTGCCGGTTGATGAATAAGAAATAAACAGGTTGGCCACTTTTGTCTCGTCTGCAGG
>NW_015516433.1:4298-4650 GCF_001515645.1 Sinocyclocheilus grahami | reverse complement strand
CTGAGAGATACAGTATCTGAACAGTACCAGTGCCTTACCTGGAGAATTAAAGTCTGCAGTGATGTCCATCTTATGGGAATTTTTAATTTATGACGTTTTCCAATCTCAGAAGGAGTTGAAGGGGAGGACACATTTAGCCCACAAGGTAAAGGATGGGGGCAAAGTCAAAATCACCAGACCAAATGGGTTCAACTACTAGGATACACGTCTTGGAACATTTAAAGAAGCAAGAAATCAAACAAAGCCTCATCTGACTGTGAGAAGGCTTTTATGGGGCCCTCAGGAGGAGTTTGAATCCATACAACAGTGTGGTCTGGAAGAGTGACCATCCAAGACCATAAATCGTGGGGGG
>NW_015516433.1:0-3326 GCF_001515645.1 Sinocyclocheilus grahami | reverse complement strand
TTGTGCCCCTGCCTCCTTTAACACCCAAAACACTATGCCTACTACGGTCAAATATTATACTGTAAAAAAAAAAAATCTAATTTTTTTAGTAGGACTAGTAGAGTTTATTTTGTGTGTACTGAACAAGTATACTATAAACATATTGCTGACAAAAGTTGTTTTATTGACCTTAGTTAGATACTCAAGTTTTTGTTCCAAACCTGTCCAAATTGTCCTGACTTTCTAAAATTAGGGTTATCATTTAGTCATTAACAAATAATTTTACATTGAACAATATTTTGCAAGTTCCCAGTATGCAATGCAGCTTGAAAAAATTGTGGTATCTATTTTACTGTTTTACATTTTACTGGCTCAGCTCTGTTGTTGCCACTGTTAATTAGCAATCACATGGTTCAGAATTAATATTTTTTCTTGAATTAAAATGAGTTGATCTCATTATGTTTGAGATTTAAGATATGCTCATCTCATTTTAACTCTGTTTGGCTGTCAGAGTAATATGTTTGCCTTTAGTTTTTAAGCTAGGTCAGATTTTTTACACAGTGTACCTGTGCATCAAGATGTCAAGTGAAAAAATAGAGAGGGAAACAGAATAAAAAAGGGTTTTAGGGGGAAGAAAATTAAAGTTCAAGTCTCGCGCAGACAGAGAGAGGTGGTCAACCACTTGCAGAGATGGTAGATTTTTCCATTCTAAATTGTCTGTGAGAATGACAGCTAATAACTTTTGAACTGAAGCTGTGTGCATTTACTTACACACACACAAACAGGGCCAGTTTGTTAAAAAGACTCATCTCTAATGGAACTGGCTGATGCGTGGTCACAACCCGCTCCAGCTCGTGTTTTTCCTCTCTGCAATTATCCTCCTCAATTCAAATCCACTCTTCCTCTCTCTTCTTCTGCTTCTTAACAGGCCAGTGCCACAACAGCCGCAACAGTCCATGTATGTCTGGTTACCATATGGAACAGTGACCTGGGGTAATATTATAGTTCAGCCAAATACAGATCGCTTCTCAAACAGTGTTAAATATCCCTTTGTGTTCTTTTAGCCAAGCACTGCGGCTAATAGAGTTGTAAATCTTGCTAAATGACAAATATTGTTTCTAAATCTCCATGCTGGAACATCAATGTTTTATATCATAAGTATGATGTGGAGGTATTCAGATAAGAGGCATTTTGAGCTTTGCATCTTTGTTCAGTGTTTGTGGGAAACAGAGCTGGTTGGATAGTGGTTAAAGCAGTAGCACTGTTGCAGAAGTATTTTAATCACAAGATAAATTTTGCAACATACAGTATAATAAGAACAGCATGCATTTATGTATCTGAATACATTTATCTCATAGGCAGAGGTAAGTACTTTTCGAAAGTACTTATTCCCTGTGTAATTCGCTCTTCCTTTTCTTCTTCAGAATTAGTTTCCTGATCAAACTTGTCTGGCTGAATGAATCAAAGAATGCTGCTTGCCATTGATATAGCATTTCCTACTTCAATTATCCAAGTGAAAGTGGAGCACAATGTCAGAGCTGGTGTGATTGAGTCAAGGTTTGGTGTCACATTTGAGATTTTAAGGCATGAAAAAATTATTTTCACAGGAAAGATGAGTTAAGACGATTGGTGACTGCAGGGGCAATAAAAACTATATAATTGAGCCTACTTGGAATTTATCTGTTAACAGCCATGAATTATATTTCACTAATTTTTGGGTCTTATAATATTTCAAATGTAAGGCATAAATATCTTTACATTTTTTTTATTTAATGGTACACTCTTAAAAATGAAGGTGCTTCAAAAGGTTCTTCAAGCGATGCCATAGAAGAAACATTCAGTCAAAGGTTCTTTAAAGAACCATCTCTTTCTTACCTTTTTATAATCTGAAGAACCTTCTTTCGCCCCAAAGAACCTTTTGTGAAACAGAAAGATGTCAGATGTTAAAGGTTCTTTATGGAACCATTTAGACAAAAAGGTTCTTCTATGGCATCATGAAGCACCTTTATTTTTAAGAGTGTATGTCTGATGTTTATTATTTATCTATATTTTACTTTCAAGGTAGGAATTGATTTCGGACTTTTCAAAGTCCCCATTATATTTTTATGGTGATGAAGGCATGGCTTCTATAGGAACTTAATTCATTAATTATTTTCAAGTTTCCTAAAAGGAAAGATCGACTTTTCCTCTTCTGTGAATGAAAAGAATTACAGACCTGTTTTACAAATGATGTGGAAATAAAACATCAAACAGTAAGAGGTAGTTTGGAAACAGCATGACTTCATGGGTGTGTAGGTACTGTCCTGGGCCCACTAAATTCACCAAGAATGGCACGGCCTATAGAGAAAGACATAAAGGAGCGGAACTGAGTGTAATGCAGACCTTGTCTAGGGAGGGATGAATTGCACACAACTGTTTGGAGCACTATGACCGGCTTTTATAAGAAGTCTTACTGACTGATTGGAGCTGAATAGTGACACTATTGCTTTTTTTAGTGGAGTGTTACAGCAGAATTTAGATTTGTCATATATTTGATGAGGTTTGCATCACTTGAAAGACTTGTACAATGTAGGGGAACAGAACTGACAGTGGAGTCAAAGAGGAAATACACTGGGCACATTTGTGGAATAATGTCTATTGATTAGAACCAGTTCTGAACATGCTTCTGCAACCATCTTACAAGAACAACATAAGTTAAAAAAAGAATGGAATACCAACCAAAATGTCTACAGGGGAAAAAAAATTACTGTAAAGGTGTAGCTTTAGCTGGAGGAGGCTATACGCAGGTCAATATGTGGGCGAGGAGTGTAGTCTACACATTAATTGAAGGGGACAAGTGGAAAATAGAGTGACTATTATATTATTTACTGCTCGGTTCTAAGACTTTATTTATACTGCCGGGAAAATTTTTTCTTAAATCCGTTTTTTGTTTAATTTATGTGGCAAGGTCTGCTGTTTTCCTGCTCAGAATAAAGTTATTTTAGTATAATTGAGAAAAAAGTCATTAAACGAACAATAGTCCAAAGTCCTGCTCTGACTACAAAACAGATTTTCCCCTAACCTTTCTGAAAAAGTGATATCTGAACTAGATCTACACAAATAATATTTATCTGCTTTGAGATGATCCACCAGCACAAAGAAAACATTGGGGGAAAACCCCTTTAATAAACAGCACCTTATGGATGCACAAGAAAAAAAAGATGGCATGTGTGTCAATAATTATAAGAGCTACTGCATTTCATTAGTCTTGTCTTAATTTTTTCCTGATTGTTCTTCGGTAAAGGCATACAGTCTGCTGCCTGAATAAAGAAAGTCTTGTTCTGTGGGTGGCTAACAGGGACTCTACA
>NW_015516432.1:21975-22224 GCF_001515645.1 Sinocyclocheilus grahami | reverse complement strand
CTTGAGAAACTTTATCCAAATCCTTTCTATGAACACAATATCATCCATTGCAAAAAAACAACAACAAAAAAACACTTCGGTTTTGTCATATGGGGAGAACTACGAAAGACCAACATTGTGTCATAACCATGTACCCATGTAACCATGACACAAAGCCTGAAAGCTTATTCTGGAAGATCTCAAAGTAAAGATCTTTGGCCTTTAAAAGCACAGAACAATAGGACAATGATCCAAAGCACAAGCAAAGGC
>NW_015516432.1:19532-20295 GCF_001515645.1 Sinocyclocheilus grahami | reverse complement strand
TCAGGTAGATCTGAAACAAGTAAGATTAAAATGGGGTAAATCTAGCGCAGGCTTTCGAAGCGATTTAGGCCTCTGTGCGTAAAACACAGCGAAAAGTGCCTCATTATCACCAGGTTCGGCTTCAAATGACACGCATATTTACATTACACTGCAAACATAAATTTGTGCTGTCGTAAGTCGCCTGCCCGTCGAATTGATCATGTTTTAACAGGCGTTAAACGTTAGCCCGCTAGCGGCTACATCAGGCCTGTGTGCCACAGCGATTTACTTCGAAATTACTATCATAATAACGTTTATAATTATTAATTCATGGTCTAAGTTATGCTACTTTCAAGAAACGGTTATATACGTAAATGCGAATTTAGTGGTACGAGTTTTTTTTATAAACAGTCGTCTTTAGTTTCTAGTGAGTGCAACCAAATCCCAATAAAACGAGCCTAATTATCATCTAGACCGTCAAGAAATGCTTATTTATATGTAAGACTTGGAGAATAATGCTTATAGGCTTTCCTGTGCTCAGGTTAGGCTTGCAGTGACATGCAAAGTATGTAATGACAAACATCGTCGTGCTATGAAAGTATTGTCGTGTTTTGGAACATGTTAGATGATTGTTAGCTGGTCAATAGATGGTATACCATCTTAGACCAGCAAAGCCAGGTAGCTAATGACCATTGTAGACCAGCTTTAAACCAGCTGTCTTGTACATTGCATGTGAGAGAGAGTAATTGTGCAGCAGAGTTCAATGTAGGAATGTCATGTTTTG
>NW_015516432.1:17573-17828 GCF_001515645.1 Sinocyclocheilus grahami | reverse complement strand
TCAGGCTTTGCGATTAGGAAATCGCAACATCTCAAATCGCGATTTTGATTAATCGCACAGCCCTAAAGCACCCTCTAATCCAACCTTATGAATGATGCCATTTCAGACAGGAAAATATAAGGCTTGGTCTGTGAGCACAGTGTGCTTTTATCTCTCTTCATGTTCAGGTTCTATACATTTTATTCTTATCAGATTTGGTACAAGCAAGAGGTTTTTTTTTTTTTCAGTGTTCAACAAGGGACTTATTTTGCATTC
>NW_015516432.1:0-494 GCF_001515645.1 Sinocyclocheilus grahami | reverse complement strand
TGTGCGAGGAAGGCTGAGCTTCGCTGTTCTGTAGATAGGGGCAGAGTTTTGGTGTATGTGTGAGTGGGAGATGGACCGAGGGCGCTCTACTGACTAGCAGAGGCGAAGAGCGAGTCCAATAGCCAGAGCTATTGAAATAATATACGCGATCTGGTCGTCGATAGCCCACTCCAAATACAAACTAAGTCGCCAATCTTTCACATCTACTTCACACACACTAACACGGCATTGATGGTAATGTATGCAAGGAAACAACCAAGACTCGGCGATGGGTAAAGAGCTCTATTTTATACTTCGATTTTCCTTCTCCGCTTTGACAATCCGCCATTTTTAACCAAACCAAAATAAGTAGAAACTTAAGGAAGACGATTCGGCTGTTGCAATTTCTGCCACTATCAGTGAAGATGTTTTTTAACTGTTCCTCTGTCTCTTTTTCTTGTTTTATTTTCTAGGTGCACCGACCGAAGGGATTCTCAGCCCTATCAGGTAGATCT
>NW_015516431.1:4053-4652 GCF_001515645.1 Sinocyclocheilus grahami | reverse complement strand
TTGTGGTCAGCAGATATGGTGTTTTTCAGTGGCTTATATAACTTCTAGAGACCTGAATAGTCATAGATATGAGTGTTATTTAATAGAATTTATATACTACTATAGTGTCTATTAATATTTTGAAATAGATTAATTTTTTTTTATTTTGTCATCTAGCTCTTGTCTATCTGGCTTTAGCTTACAATTTTTTGCTATTTTTTAATTAACAACTAGATAGATGGATAGATATGTCAGTATTACTTTGTACTTTCTGTCACTGAACATTTTCATTCGCTTTGATTCATTTTGTTTTGGAGGTCTCTTAAAGCATTAAATATTTTTTTCTAGGGAAAACTATAACTTTTGCCCGAAATGTGGACATTCCACGATCAGCGTACAACTTCCGTTTTTTTGCTTCATCTGTCCTGCATCACACTAATGACTGCAGTCAGATGGATCACATGGGCTGTCTCAACTACACAGTACGCTGTCCTGTAGGAGTGGGTATGTGTCAGTCTATACTTACTATACTATTTTTCTCATTAGTATACATCACTCGCTTTCATATGGTTTCATATCTGTTAAATTTCTCTGTCTATAGCTGGTCTCATAAGCCCATG
>NW_015516431.1:1647-3661 GCF_001515645.1 Sinocyclocheilus grahami | reverse complement strand
ACGGCACCCATTCACTGCAGAGAATTCATTGGTGAGCAAGTGATAAAATGCAAAATTTTTCCAAATCTGTTCTCATCAAGAAACAAACTCATCAACATCTTGGATAGCCTGAGGCTAGTAGTTGTTTTTCTTTTATTACAGGCATGCACTTTATACGACATCCGAATTGAGTGAATGTTTCTGTATAATCCGTGTGCTTTTTCTAGGCTTTCCACCTGGCGTGATCAACATTGTCTTTGGTACGGGCCCACGAGCCGGGGATGCACTGGTGTCCCACCCTGACGTGCCGTTGATCTCATTTACGGGGAGCACAGCTACAGCAAGACTGATAACAGAGCGCAGTGCACCGTACTGTAAGAAGCTTTCACTGGAGCTTGGCGGGAAAAACCCAGCTATTATATTTGCTGATGCTGACATGGAGCAGTGCATCAGCACTACTGTACGATCCAGCTTCTCCAATCAGGTTAGCTCATGCAGAGCTTAACCAATCAGATTGTATTTTCATATAGTGCAGAAATGTACCATATTACTGAGCTCAACCAGTCAAATCCTGCAGGTTTCTCTTTTCAAGACTAGCTTTCTGCAGAACTGCATACTGCCATACTATTAAAATGCGACTTCTAAGAAAAATATAATATATGATAATCTGTTATTGTAGTATTATTTATATACTATTATAGTATATTTTAAATACAATTTAATTTTTCATTTTCATTTTAGGTTTAGTAATTTTATTATTCCATTTTTATTATTATTATTTTTTAATAATGCTGTTTGACTTTATTTTTTAGTTTAAGTAATTTAAGTAATTCACTTTTATTTCAGTTAGCTGCTAAGGCAACATGTCTAATTAGTTTTTTAAGTGCAAGTTTTTCATTTTTGTCTTATTTTTCAGTTTTTTTTTTTTTTAGGGAAATTGATCTTGAAAATGATTCAATTTTAGTTAACAGTAACAACACAGATGATAACCTAACTCCATTAGCAGAATTAAACAACATATTGTTTAACTATAAAATTATATTATAGTGTCTCAAACCTTTCCTTTTAATGGGATGACACCATGTAGTTCAGTTTTCTGCCACAAGGTGGTGCTCAGAACACATAAATTGTTAATACGGCATTGTACATTGTGTTCTCTCACACTTTCTCTTTCTTTCTCTTTTTCTCTCACTTAGGCCTTCACATCACACACACAAACACATCATCTCTGTGCTAATATTTACAGTGTCTGTATATAATTAGTTTACACAACCCAGTGATAATTGTGAGATTTACTTAAGAACTTATTTGCATCTTTTTCTCTTCTCTCTCAGGGAGAGATCTGTCTGTGCAGCAGCAGAATCTTTGTTGAGCGAAGCATTTACCCAGAATTCCTTGCTCGTTTCGTGGAGGCGGCTCGTCGGTGGAAAACTGGAGTGCCCTCTGACCCCTCCAACGACAATGGAGCGCTCATCAACAAAGAGCATCTACAGAAGGTCTGATGATAATCACAGATGTGTTTCTATTGATAAAACAAACTGCGTTTTCAGTGTTAAGTGTCAGACAGTGTGGGATTAGAAAGTGGATATATGAAAAATACAGTCTTTATCTTCGTATAAAATGAAATTACTACGTTTACAAATAGACAGACACATAAAACATTTAAATTGCCTGCTAACTCCTACAGGTTAAAGGTTATGTTGCTTTGGCGCTGGAAGAAGGTGCCCAGGTGCATTGTGGGGAGGGTGTGGACAAACTTATCCTTCCACAACAAAATGCGGGTGGCTATTTCATGTTGCCCACTATCATCTCTGGAGTGAAAGACTCCTCCGCATTGATGCAGGAAGAGATTTTTGGCCCTGTAACCTGTGTGACACCCTTCGATGAGGAGGAGGAAGTAATCTCACGGGCCAACGGCGTCCGCTACGGTTTATCCGCCACGGTGTGGTCCCGAGATGTGGGGCGCGTGCACAGGGTTGCTAGGAAACTACAGGCTGGGTTGGTGTGGACCAACTGCTGGCTGGTCAGAGATTTA
>NW_015516431.1:0-369 GCF_001515645.1 Sinocyclocheilus grahami | reverse complement strand
ACACATTTAATTTCTGCAAAAGCCCACAACTGTTCCGTGCTTCAGAATGTTTCACATGAATCAGAACAGCAGCTAAAGTGATGGACACATTATGTTTTTCATCTCTGTTCAGTCCTCTCTGGTCTTTAGGGCAAATCTCTTTATCACAATCTTTCAGACCTTAAAAAAATGGACGCTAACAAACAGAAGCATTGAAAACCAAAAATGTGATTTCTAGGCCAGGTAAAGTCTTAAAAAGGCATGGAAAATTAATTTTATATACAGTACATTTAAGTAGTTCCAAAATATATAATTGTCTGTAGATTGCCTCTAAATTGTATTCTTTAAAGTGTCCTGAAAAATACATAAAAACCTAGAGCAGTCTACGTG
>NW_015516430.1:0-4654 GCF_001515645.1 Sinocyclocheilus grahami | reverse complement strand
ATATATATATATATATATATAATGATATAACACTGCTCTATACTGGGGTTTTAGTTACTGTTTAGGGGTAACTCAATAATGCAACATTCCTTTTTAAAGCTAGAAAAGGCAACACGCATATTACATATTTACATATTAACACGAAATAAATAAATTAATTGATACATCTGCCAATCTGTATTTATGGATATTACATATTAGGTACAGAACCAGAGATTATGAAGACATGAACAGAAGTGATTACAATGATGTTTCTGAAGTCTAAGGTGTTTCTAATGTGTTACCAAACCTGTGAGTAACTGCTAACCAGACTGTTGACACTAGAGCAGCGACTGGGTGGTTTCCACACATGGGCGGGTGAGATAGCTGATCCCAGAGTCTTTCTGTATGAGTGAAATGCACATAAAAACCATGTAATTTGTTTTGCTAACATTCACATTGCAGGCAACTATTTTGTTGGAAATACTGAAAAATGTATTTGTATTATACACTTTTTAAAATGTTTAAGATTAAAAATAAAAATTAATTACATATGCTGTAATGTTGCTATTAAATCTGCAAAATACAACTGCTTAAATATCTTGCAGTCTAAATGTGTTGAAATAGGGACTTTACTGTTGTGATATGCATGTGTTGAATCCTCGTGAATTACCTTGCAAAAGTGGGCCAGTCAGAGTCAAGGTCGTGACCTCGGGATGCTACATCAAACTGGACCTCATTGAGTTCATACAGGTGGTTGATGATATCAATGTTCAGATGGGACTTCAGGAAGGGACTGCGTTCATAATACCACTCACTGTGTATGACAAACAGAAATAATTACCACTCATAAACAAGACTGGAGTTCTCAGAATGCTTTCAGAGATGTTATACCCTGTGCATTTCTACAAATGTAGCTTTCCTTTTGTAACATAAATAACACTGGACTTTGGACAACTGTATTGTCAGTATTACAATAAAAATAGCTGACATTACATGTATGCATGCTACAATGAGACAAGAAGTTGCTTGTTTCAGAGAAGTAAAAGCAGGTAGAGGAAGAGAAATTGATGTGTGGATGAATTTGTTCTGAATCAACATTTCATCAAGAGCAGCTTTGCACTATTGCATTAACATTCTCTATTCAAATAACTATGCTGTGTCATGTGCAAAAACATTTAGAAATAAATACTAATTACTATTAAAATTAATTATTTGCAATTTATTGGAGACTAATTTGCTGAAATCGTCAAAACCTTCTAAAGATGGGTAGCAGAGCATGCATCTCTTTTCATGCAAGCGCTTTGTTTTCGTGTGAATTTTCGACCACACTTTAAAGCCAAATGTGGTTGCGCTTTCCACCAAAATGGTTGTTTACTTGTTTGATTGAAAGTCTCAGGCATACATGCATCACATCAGTGTTATTTTACTATAATGGAGATACTATCATAGTTTTTATTCATATTTTCATTCGTTTGTAGTTTTCTAGTTTCATTTTAGTTACAGTTTTAATACTATTATTTTTGTCATTTTTATTAGTTTTGTTCTGCTTTTTAAAATATGACTACATAGTTTTTATAAAAAAAATCTTATTGTTTTGGAACATCAAAATGAGAAATGTTGCCTTGGCAACTAGCTGTAATAAAATATGTTTGTGATTTGTTATATTTTAGTTAACGTTTCTTGCAAGTAACTAAAGTTTTTTTATGGTTTTTGTATGGTTTTAGTAACCCTACAACAACCTGGGTCACATGATATACTACTGCTATTATTTATACTAGAATGTCATACTTCTACATCCTATCATCATTACTACTTCTTCTCATGTTAATTTTCAGTTAATGTCAATTAATACACATTTTACTAGACATTTACTGGAAATACAAATGATTTTTGTACTTTAACAAAGCTACTGTATGCATTTGGAGCAATGCATCAATCATCCTGTACAAGTTCCCACTAAGATGTTTGCATTTTTGTTGAATACATTACCATGTGGTTTTGTAGTTCATAAGACATTGCTGAAGAGTGTCTGCCAGCCTTTGGTGCACCAGACAGTAGCGGATGAAAGCCCGTCCTTTCCCTAACGACGTCTTCAACTAAATCACACAGGTAAACACAAAGGCCTTGCATTTAATAAAGAATATATGTAAGTTTTGAAATGAGACCTGAGCATGAAATATGTTGTGGATAACTTTGTATAAATTACACAAGTTTCTGTCTGACCACAACACAACAGCTTCTCATTTTGTTGATCACATTCGAAAAACCCACAAGATTCTTATGGTAATGGCACGAAATTACATGTTGAATAACAATAACAATGCACACGTAGCGCTAACAACAACTGACAATCATTTTAGAGTTTTGAAAGGAAGCAGTAACTTGGTTCAAAAGTCAATGTGCAGATTATCGGCTTAACCATAAGCATCACTACACTATAGTTCATGTTTAAAATATAAAATTCCTTTTTAGTATAAGAAACATCAAACTTTTGGGAGTCCGAGCAAATACTGAATCAAGAAAAAGATTTTGATTCTGTTCTGTTGATTTGGCACACTGGAAATGGAAGGTCAAGCTGAGTGCACTGCATAGTGGGATACAGTATTCAGTGCAGTGTGATCTGGTTTTATGCTGCACATTTTGGCAAATGCAATAATAGGACATTTCTGTATTCCATGTATAGATGCATGCCAAAATTTGATACTTAAAGTTTAATACTTAAGCTTAGTAGTAATATTTAATACTTTAGCTCAAAAAAGGTTTAATATTTTAGCATAGTGGTTCGACTCCCACAATATGAGCAATGGTAATAGTTATTCCCGTCTTAGCAAACAGCACTAAAAACCACCTGCCTTGGTAAAGGAATAACATGCCTGTGAACTTCACAGTAATCTTTGTGAGAGTCACTACTGTTAGTCGAATACCTATAACACATGACCAACCTGAAGCTGAATGTCACTGTTTCCTGCTTCGAACCCTCCAGAGAGGTGCAAATATAAAACGGATGTAAAAAATGTCAGAACACCAGCAACATGAAAGTGCGAAAGAGAAGTGAGAATGCAGGCTGGAGCCAAACATGCACTGGCTGAAGAGAGTTTTGGGCTTGTGCGGTGGATTACCTCGGGGATTGCTTTGACAAAGCGAATGCAGTCATTAGCTCCTTTAATCTTGGCCAAGCAGTCACAGAAATAGTCCCAGTAGTCTTTCCTGCTGCCCAGAAATGTGGTCCTCTCTTTCTGGTCAAACTGGACACAGCGGTCAACAGGTTAATCTCAATGCAATCACTCTAAACATTAAGTTTGGTTAAATATGAATGTGGAGATCCCCAGTCATCCAGGTCACCATCATTTAAAGTCAAACAACAAGAAACTAGTTCAGTGGTAACAACTGAATTTCACAGGACATTCTACATTTTGTAGACTATTTCCACCAGAAACATTTTCGACATTGTGGGCAAAAAATCTGCCGAATTGATATATATTGCAGTTTTTGGTAACTGAAATATAGCTGAAAAAATGTAATACAAATATTACATGAAAAACTTTGAAACAGAAAACTAGAGATGCTGCTTTGGCAACTAAATGAAATAAATCAAGTTGAAGTAGTAAAATTACTAAACTAAAACTGAAATAAAAATTTCTTAAAGCTATATGATAAAATGACATGCACATATCAAAATTTCTAAAACTTAAACTAAAATTAAAATGAAAACTGAAAAAATAATAAAGGTTATTAAAATATGAATAAATACTATAACAGCATATAAATACTACTAAAATAAAACGTAAGTCAAATTAAACGTCAAATTAAGATTAAATTAATATGTACTTAACCAATTATTAAAAAAAAAAAAAATAATGAAATTAATTATGTCCCCTGGCTCATAAGTGTAGTAAATGAATAAATGAGTAATCTTCTGTTTTGTTTTTTTCTCCTGCAAATAATCGGATCCTTATTAAATTTTGGTCAAATCTGCACTAAATACTGCACTATTATTGATAGATAACATTTAAATGAAATCAGTGAAGACACAAAAGGCAAGGATGCACAGAACTGAGTCTGAATTCTGTGGAAATTTCCGCTGAATTCTGTAGTTGCAGATTCCACGCTGGGCTAGATATACAGTAACTTCAAGAAAGAGTCCCTGATGAAAAAAAAAAAAAAACCTTGCTACGTGTACTGCGTTAGGCTAACTGAGACTTGACATTTGCACTTACATATTGTTGCTCTTTTGTTAGTTTTGATTGCCTCTATTGTCCTCATTTGTAAGTCGCTTTGGATAAAAGCGTCTGCTAAATGACTAAATGTAAATATAATGAACAAAGAAAACTCAAGCATTAAATGTTAAACGACCTTAAAGACTGAGCCGTACCTGCAGTAGGTACTCCAGTTTATAACAGAACTTGTGAAGACTGGCGCTGTCATCGGTGATGGGCTCTCCAGAATCATAATGTTCTTTGCTCAACTCAGAAACTGCATCTGCATAAACAATTGAGTTTTAGCAGAATATAGATTAAAAATATGAAGTCATTTGTTTAATCTCCTTTGAAACAACTAGCCTCATTTATTTCATAAGAGGTTGCGTGAACATTTTAAAGCCAAGCACAACAATTCTCCAAATTTCAATAACATCTTAAAGGGGTCATATGATGCTATTTTAAAGATCATTATT
>NW_015516429.1:4159-4655 GCF_001515645.1 Sinocyclocheilus grahami | reverse complement strand
TGTCTCATGTAATCGCTCAATCAGTGTTTCAACTGCGGAAAGATGTCAGTATAACAGCTTGTAAACAAATTCACGTAACGTCATATTTACCTCAGAAAAAACATACTCGGTGACCGTAAACTCGTTAGTCAGCTAGAAAAATTAACTCTAGAGAGGAGCGTTTTGCTAAATATATGCACCACATAACATTGATTCGAATTTTTACTGTTCTTCAGGGTTTCATTTGTTTGAATATATTCATCTAGTTTTTTATCACAGCCACCATGTAAATGTTTATATTTCAAAAAGTGAATTGGAGTAGAAATATAATTGTAATTGTATCTTTATTATTATAAAAACTAATTGAGTGTAATTTAAGCGCTTGTATACAAATCAGCTAATTTTAACCTACATTATTATAGTGATGTAGTACCAACTGATGTATATTTTAGTTGAGAGATTTTTTTTCCTTGAGAAAATTTTGCATGTAGCATATTGTATCTGATATACAGTATAT
>NW_015516429.1:0-3819 GCF_001515645.1 Sinocyclocheilus grahami | reverse complement strand
CATCCCGCGGGTGCCTGGATCCTGTAAGGAGACCTTTAACCTGTATTACTACGAGACCGACTCCGTCATCGCCACCAAAGGTACGGCGTTCTGGATGGAGGCTCCGTATTTGAAGGTGGACACCATTGCGGCAGATGAGAGCTTCTCGCAGGTGGATTTTGGTGGTAGATTGATGAAAGTGAACACGGAGGTGCGAAGTTTCGGTCCATTGTCGAAAAACGGCTTTTATTTGGCATTTCAGGACTACGGCGCATGCATGTCCCTGCTGTCTGTCCGTGTGTTTTATAAGAAATGCCCTAGTGTCGTGCAGAACTTTGCGATCTTTCCAGAGACCATGACCGGGGCAGAGAGCACCTCGCTGGTGATCGCTCGCGGGATGTGCATCCCGAATTCTGAGGAAGTGGACGTACCGATTAAGTTGTACTGTAATGGCGATGGGGACTGGATGGTTCCGATTGGGAGCTGCACCTGCAAGGCAGGATTCGAGCCGGATAACGGGAACATCTGTCGAGGTAAGACGTTGGGTTTTTAATAGTGTTGATCTTTGGTTAACTAATGTATAAGGGCTGTCAAACGATTAATCGTGATTAATTGCATCCCAATTGTGTACTGTGTATATACTGTACATATTATTTATATATAAATACACACACATGCAGTATATATTTTGAAAATATGGACATTATATTCATATAATTTATATTATATAAAAATATATTTAATATATAAACATAAGAGATTTTTCTTAAATATATACATGCATGTGTGTGTATTTATACATACATAATAACTATACACAGTACACAGACATATTATGTAAACAAAAACTTTTATTTTGGATGCGATTAATCGTGATTAATCGTTTGACAACACTAATAAATATTCATATATTTTAGGTGTTTTAAATGGATCCTTTTCAGTTGGCGGAAAACGTGGGATAGTCTAGAGTGTATGAATTTCCATTTTATTTTAGTTTTATTCTGGTTTGGAGCTGGTTTAGCTCATGGACCAGTATTTCATAGCCATGATATTTGCCAGCAATATGTTTTTTAATCAAAGTTTGATAAAAGACTTCTTGCTGGTTAATCTAGTAGACCAGTGTCAGAAACAGCTTCCAAAACCCAACATTTGCTGGTGACCCAGTGACTAGATCAAGAAGTTTCTGCAAGAGCTTTGACGAATGAACTTCCTGTTGATTCAGTTGTGAGATGCACAGATTTGTGATTATTTGAGAAGATTTCCATGCAGCAGATTTTGACTTTGAGTTGACTTATTCTGGATTAATATGGCAATGTGCACACATCAAGAGAGAGCAGAATGTGGTGTTGAAGATTGTTGATGTTGGGTTGAGTGAGGCAAAGATGTAGCTAAAGTCAAATAAGACCATTTTTGAATTTGTCCTTTAAAATAAAACCACTATTATAAATATTATATTATAATTTAATACATTGGTTCAGGTTGTACTATTCTGGTAGGCAAATCAGACCTATAAACACACAGTTTCCCTTTTTTTTTGTCTGTATTTAGTCGCTCTATTTTCATGTGCACACCCACACACAAACGGTCATATTGTTCTCTCAAGGGTCTGCGATTGGTCGATTTGGCCTTCACTCAAGGCCAGTGCCATATTGGCTCCCTCAGGACCAAATGTGTTGAGAGACGATAAGATTGATTGACAGCCATCTGTCTCGATCAATGAACAGATACAACACTTAGTGTGGGAGGGCCAACTTTGAGGACCACAGGTGCCTCTACACATAAATACACACATGCACAGGTGGCGGCCTTGTTGAGTTCATTGGCATCCTCAGGCAAGGTCTTCTTATCAACTGAGAGATGGTCATAATGTCATGTAGTCCAGGCTAAGACCTGTTTTAGACTGCAGAAATCCCTCAAAAGTTGGCCTTTGTGAACTTGAAATGAATTTTACACAGTGTCCAAAACCCAAGTGCAATGTGAGCAGTTTTGACCCCAACATTTATTTTATTTATTTATTTATTTTTATTATTGTATAATAATTATGGTTAAAACATGCTTAGATATGACATATATCTGGGTCTTGAAATGCACATGCAAGGAACATGCAATTTAACTTTCAATTCAGCTAAAATTAACAATTTAACTAAATTTATTAAATAAACTAATTAAGTTGCAAACAACAGTATACATGTGAAAGGACAGAAACATACCAACATTTGCTGGAAGTGACAGAAAAATGATGAAAATTTGGGGCTGAAAACGTGTCGTGTTGCGCCGGTTGAGGACACGGTGTCGGATGTCTTCTGGAATGCTCTGTGATCTGTAAGAGGTGATGAAGTTTTCATAAACTTTGAAGATTAAAGATGGTTGAGGTTTTGCTTGGTGTTAGCGTCTGGTGTAAAGTCTGTCAGCTAGATGTGGCCGCGGTTTTTAAAAGCCAGTGTGTTAGCGGATTAACGATTTCGCACACAGCAAGTCACCACTAATTACTGCCGCTTTGATCTGTGAGTTCCCATAAAGGCTTTTGATGGGGTAATATATTGCAGTCTGAACATGCACACACACACATTGCATTCTTATAAAGTTTCCATAAATTCCCTGGGGTTGATTTTACCAGCACTGGCAACCTGGGGTAATAAGTATTCCTTTAATGTTCATTAGTCTGTTTTTGTTGATGGCCGTCTGGATCCAAACCTCCACACCCCCCTCTGCTTTCATTGGTCGATTTGGACCTGGAGAGGGTGATTAGAGGTTGATTAGAGTAATTGGTCTTTTGAGTTAATGAAGGTGTCGTGAGCTATTATAAATGTGTCTCAAAGGAAGTCTGAGCAGCTTTGCGTCTTGGAAGGGATTGTTGCGTACTACTTACTGCATACTGCACAATATACACTGTATGCTACCTACTGTTTTCTTGATATAAAGGAAACAATAGTATGTTAGTTGTGACATGACCTCATTATGCTTGTCAAATAACCTAATTAGGACCTTGTGTAATTTAGTGAGCGGTGTCCAGCTGATTATTAGAAGTAAATAATTCATATTTAGTTTTTTTTTATTTTGGCAGTCTGATTAAATAATAAATTAATCAAAAACTATGTTAAAAAGAAGCACCATTACTATTACTATTAATATTATCATTTGTTGTACAACTAACACTTAAGTTCTTTAACTTTTTTTTTCAGTACACATTTGTTTTCTAAAAAATATATCAAAATTAAGTGAGGTTTCTGTTTAAAACAAGTAGGAAAAAAATATAAATCAAAATCTTAAATAAACAAAACAAAACCAATAGGGTAAGAAAAATGTTTGAATTAAGTTTATATTTCTTACCCAATATTTTTGCCTTGTTTTAAAAATAAACCTCACTTAACTTTGCTGAATTATTTTGCATCTCAATATATGTTAATTTAAGAATGTTTAAATAAAATGTTAAAAGCACCATTACTATTGATATTATAATATTAACACTTGTTTTCTTGAAAAAACAAAATTTTCAGTACAAATTTGATTTCTGAAAAAAAACAATTTCAAAATTAAGTGAGCTTAATGTTTAAAACCAGAAGGAAAAAACATCTAAATCTAAATAAATACCATACAATACAATACAAATCTATCAATGGGGAGACGTTTATACTTCTTACCCCATATTTTAAATATAAACCTCTCTTAACTTTGTTGGATTTATTTTGCGTCTCAAGTAAATATGTGTTGATTTAAGTGTCTAGATATTTGTACTGGAAAAAAACAACACATAAATCTCACTTAATTTTGATACATTTCTTAGAAAACAGCACTTACAGTCGTGGTCAGAATTATTGGCATCCTTGGTAAATATGATCA
>NW_015516428.1:3671-4656 GCF_001515645.1 Sinocyclocheilus grahami | reverse complement strand
TCCTTTCCTTTCCTCTTTGATTATTTATTTATTTATTATATTCCTCTCCTTTCCTCCTATTTCCATTTCCTTTTCCTGTCATGGCTAATTTCCATTGTTTCCTCTTCTATCCTCTTTTTCCTTTTCCTTTTCATATCATGACCAATTTCCATTCCTTTTCCTTTTTATCCTCTACTTTCACTCTCCTATCCTTGCCCAATTTACATTATTTTTCCTTTTCATTTTTCTTTACACTCCTTTCTTCCTCTTTAATTTTCCTTGTTCTATCCTGGCCAATTCCTTTTCCTTTTCCTTTCCCTTTCCTTTTCTCTCATTTTCCTTACAATCTTTATCCTTTCCTCTCCTTTTATTTTTTTCCCTTTAACTCTCTGTCATTACCCTTTTCCTCTTCAGCCAACTACACATTGTGAGCAGTATGAGTGCACTAGTTGGTAATACACATTGACACATTAGCACATAAAGCTCAGTATATGAACCCCTGCTGTGGCTTTACCCTATCCACCTCCATTTTCACCCTCCTTATCTAATTTTCAACCAGCTGTTAAGTTCATCCTTTTTGTTTCTCAATGACATTAATGTTCATTGGTTTTACTTCTGAGACCATGATCTCCTGATGTTTATTAATATTTGATTGTCAAGTGAAAGACTGTGGCCATTACAACGTGGATTATTATTTAATGCTGCAGGGACATGAAAGGCTTGACTCTCACAGGGATTGTCTGTCTGATTATAATAAGAGAGGCTGTGATGAATATTGCCAACTAGTTACCGCCTGAAGCTCTAGACAAACTGATCTAATAGCAGTGTGTGCACATCTGTTACTGACCTGGTAGTTTGCATGTGTGAAAGTTCATGTTCAGGTTAATAAAAAGTGTTATTTTTTTGTATGTAGTCATAATGAATATGTAGTTATGGATATGGGCTATTTAAAACTCTCTCACTTGCTCATTCGCTTTAAACCTTTTTTAATACATAAAACATTACA
>NW_015516428.1:1837-2428 GCF_001515645.1 Sinocyclocheilus grahami | reverse complement strand
TTGGATTTACTGCACTCATTTAACATGACAGGCATGTGCCCTTCATAACCCTCAAATGCACTCGCATGCAGAGTAAATCCTCAACTGTTAATGTGTGTGCCCCTTTCCCCTCTGCCAGGTGTCAGTGGTCCATCTGCTAAAGACCGTACGCCTGCTGAGACTTCTGCGTCTGCTGCAGAAGATGGACCGCTACTCCCAACACAGTACGGTGGTGCTGACCCTGCTCATGTCCATGTTTGCACTGCTGGCTCACTGGATGGCCTGCATCTGGTACATCATTGGCAAGAAGGAGGTGGAGAGCAACGCAGACACCTGGGATATTGGTGAGACTGGCACACAAATTGTACTCTTTGATTCACAGACAGGAGGATAGTGAATATGTGTGAGATAAATCTTAGGCTCATTATAAAAATATGCTTCTACCTGCATTCAGCAGAACTCCAAAAACGTACCTACATACGATTCACTGCTGTTTCCAGCTGAAATGAACACTAGCAGAAGTAAAACACCAATATAGTACTGTGCGGCTCCTTGCACAGTACTGTGTTAAGACTTCAAAACACTTTTATCATGGTGCATGGTTTGTAAACT
>NW_015516428.1:0-1811 GCF_001515645.1 Sinocyclocheilus grahami | reverse complement strand
TTTTTTTATCACAATAGAGCAATAACCTTTTAGCACCACTCACCAAACCTTTCTGATATGTACAACATCTAGCATTTCCAGATTTATTCAAAAACATTTCCACATTCATGTTCATGTGTTTCATATACAACTGAACATGCTTTTTGCGCCACTCACTGTACATTTTACTTAGAAAGCATTGCGATAAGCAACATAATACCATTTTGCAGAAATGTCGCCACAGGCACATTTTTCCAGTTACCATTAATACGCCCTGTTTCAAACTAGCTAGTCCATAAAATAAAAGTGATGTCCAAGTTATTTTGGACTCTATTGAGTTTTAAATCATCTTTGTTTTAGTTTTTTGGTTTACACAGAAGAAAGAAAGTCAAACAGGTTTGGAATGACATGAAAATGAACGACATTCATTTTGAGATGCACTATCCATTTCATTTTTAATTATTAAACCGAAGCAGTGTTGAACAGTGTTTTAATTGATTTGGTGTAAGTCTGGGTCTCTTAACTGTAATAAAGTGTAATTGAATCTGATTGAAATGCTTCATTTCGGCTTGGATTGGATTTGTTAAAGTTGCATTATGGACATTATATGAATTGATTTAATCTGATGCGTTCGGAGAAAGACAGAGAGATTGCGATGAAGATATCAAACGATAATGGAAAGCAGAATTTATAGTTACAGAAGAAGAGCGATAAGCCTGACACTGATAGATGGTGTTATGGACAGTGATAGTGGAGAAGGAGGAAGATGGGAAGAATGCACCAGGGACAGCAAGCAGCCAAGTGAGTAAAAGAGTGGTTTCGCTACAAACCAGTCACCCAGACATCATGCCACAGGCCTCTCTCACAGTCTTGACTGCAGGAGGGGCTGTAATTAGGCCCAGTGTGCTGCTCTATGGTACATAATGACGGATCGCTGTGAAAGTACCAGCGTTCCCACCGCCCGGTCCCCGATCAGTATTGATGGAAAGCTACTGCTTTCCCTCGGCATCCGACCACTGACCCCCGGCCTGCTCTGATGGGCAGTTACTATAGCAACACTGGGCTGGAATCTCCTCTCTGGTACCCTGTTTTACAGTGTGGCAACTAATGGGTCCCTCCTTGTCATCAAACACAAGGATTGTTTCATGAAGAAAGCGATGTGTGAACTGCTTTCCAAACAATTGGAGACTGTTAGTGAAGAACTGTTTGGGGATCACAAAATATTCCTTTCGCTTTTCACAAAACCAGTTCTTGTACAAAATGTGTCCATGCTAAAATTTACAAATTTGATAGTACCATGTTACATTGTTACATGTTACAATGTATCTGATTGAAATACTATGGTGTAGAATGTATGTTATTCATGGTATTTACAGTTTACATAGTACTTTTTTTGTTAATACAGTTTTGTGAACAACTGTTATGTTTCGGTATTGAAACTTGGGTCAGGATAGTATAATAAAATAATAGTATAGTAATTTAATTTAAAAAGGTAAAACAATCAATTGCTTTTATGATTGCTAAATAAATTGGCATCTCTAAAACTATTTACATTTATGTTAAATAAATGTAGGTACTTTTATTTAACTTGCTTTCCAAATTCACAAAAAAGACAAACTACTGTTCAAAAGTCTCTCATGCTCACAAAGGCTGCATTTAATATTTCAAAAATACAGTAAATAAAAATAATATAGATAACTATTATTAGAATTTAAAATGACTGTTTTCTATATTAATATATTTTAAAATGTAATTTATTCATGCAATAGAAAAGCTGCATTTTTAGCAATCATTACTCCAGTCTTCAGTGTCACATGATCCTTCAAAAATCA
>NW_015516427.1:3912-4658 GCF_001515645.1 Sinocyclocheilus grahami | reverse complement strand
TTTTTATTAATAATGTCCGTAATATTCATTATGCTTCTTCCATATTACAAATGACTGGCGAGCCAAGTTTTCAGAAATGTTGTTGTTGTGGGGTTTTTTTTCTTCTGAAGCTTAGTTTTGATATATGCTGCACAAAAATATGTTTTGACTTGTGAAGATATGTTTCCACTATACTGCTTAATTATTGATTCCTCCTGATGTGACCCCTTTCAAGGAGTTGAAGTAATATTTAGTCCATGAAAAAATGCTTTTGTCTTTTTGCTTTGACATATGTGACATGTGAGTGCAGCCTGAAGCAGTTTTTAATCTTTGAATCTTTGAGCCCTTTTCCTCCTGATCCCATACACTCAGTGCTGAGAGGATGATGAGATGTTTGCCTGAATTTCTGCTCTGTTTTTTCCAGATCTGACAGATGGATCTTCCACTCAAAAGCAAATGGTGTTTGGAGTGGTGACAGCCATCGATCTCCTCAACTTTGTGACGGCTCGAGAGAAAAGAGAGAGATCTATGTCAGAATCAACAGATGAATACTGAAGGCATTAGAGCACTTCCTGTCCTAATCTGAATGTGATGCACTACAAAGAATCATAATGTTAGAGCTATAGATGTCATTATAGTTATTGCACCTAAATTTGGGCAGTAGGATTGGGTGGCATTGCTTCTTAATATTATATTTGTTGCTTATCTGTTTTATAGCCAATAATTATGTAAACGTTTACAAATGTTGTTAACAATTATTAACAAAT
>NW_015516427.1:1849-2901 GCF_001515645.1 Sinocyclocheilus grahami | reverse complement strand
ATCTGGTGAAAATTTCATGTCAACAGCACCTTCAGAAATATATTTTTACTGGGAAAAATGGTGACGTGTTCAATACTTATTTTACCAGCTGTATGTCACCACATGTAATTCTGCAGAAACAAACTGTAGGCACCCTGGATGAACCTCTTCCACTGAGGTAAAAGTTGTTACAAGTTATAAAGCAAGGGTGTACAATCCTTCTCCTGGAGGGCCACTTTCCTGCAGAATTTAATTCCAATACTACTGCCTGGAAGTTTCTAGTGTTTTTCTTAAAGACCTAAATTAGCTGGTTCAGGTGTGTTTAATTGGGGCTAGAACTAAACTTTGCTTGAAAGTGGCCCACAAGAAACGGGTTATGTTGTTAACATTTATAACCTTTCATTTGAATCACTTTTGTCACTTTTATCAATGAGGGCCAAGTTAATCGATGTGATGTTGCAGTATCAACCCCAGTAAAGACAAGCGGCTTTGGCACAAAGTGTTAAACCAAATTGTTCAGGGTAGAGTACATGTTAATGTAGTAGTTCATGAAAAATTTGTTTACCAGCATGATTGTTGAATGTTGTTTCTAAATTTGCTTTCATTACTGTAGCCTTCATACTGCATTGTATAAAAAAGTTGGTACAGTGGTATATTACAAAGAATAAATTAAATACCATTTTAAAAATCCTTTCCTAATTGTATTTGTCGCAGTAAATGAACGAACAATGGAAGGGAGGCCATAAACAGCATCTAGACAGTGTTTTTGACAATACTGATAGGCCTACATGGAAAATACTGATGTTTGCATCTTCTCTCCAGACTTTATATAAAATATCCTTTCTTACCTTATGCTCTTGTAATAGTTCATTCATGCTGCAGTCCACTGAGAAAAAGCTTCCAACAAAAGCTGCTGACTGAGCTGAAACCTGGCCAAAGATTAAACCACCCATCCGGTGGCCTGGTCACCCATCCTCACTCCACTGGGTCGGCTGGGGTCTGTTTGCCAAGGCTGTTGAGTCTGTGGTATGGAAAAAGGGCCTTGCTGGTGGTTTAGAGTTAAGCCTCACCAG
>NW_015516427.1:0-1170 GCF_001515645.1 Sinocyclocheilus grahami | reverse complement strand
TTGCATCTAGACGGATGTACTGTTACTTCCTCTACAGTTAAAAATCTGGGGCTTATATTAGATAGCATCTTGTCTTTTGAAAATTATATTTACCATGCTACAAAAAAAGCATTCTTCCACCTTAGAAAAATGTTCAAGTTACGGAACATGTTACCTTTTTCTGATGCAGAAAAGCTAGACCTAAGATGACCGAACACCTGAGAAGAGATGATGCCAAACCCCCAGAATACCTCAGATGATGCCAAACCTCAGACAACATACAAAACTACCAAATTTTGCTATAAATTTGATCGCAACATATGATCATTGCTGTTAGTGTTCACTGTCTGTTTGATTACATGACATTAACTAACTGCATGATTTTTAATGTACACCTCTGCCATATGGACATAAACTTGAGATCACCACTGATAAGCTATTTCTAAATATAATGTAGAAACTTTTTTTAAATTTATTTTCTGTAAAGCTTCTTTGCAATGATTTGCATCATGAAAAGCACTATACAAGTAAACTTGAATTGAATTGAATTATTAGTTCACATTTTTTTAGCAAATAGAAGGCCTTTTAGTATCATTGTACAGACATCCATCTTCAGGTCATGGTTCACATGTCTTTTTGCTGTGAAATCTTTACTGATTTTTACAAAGTAAACATAGGAATAATAATAATACTGTATTATTTCAAGACAAACACTTCCTGGAAAGAAGCAACATAAGTTTACTTGATTATCCATAAATCATTTTTTAGAAAAATCGTGTTCAAATTTGAGTATCAAATATGATCCATCAGGCATTTGAGGAACATTTATTTGTTCATTTCTCAATAATCATTTTATTGTATTGCATTATGTTTTAATAATAAAACTAAACATTTAAATATCATCTTACAAAGACATTATTAGGAGATATGAGTGACAACTGATATTTATATAATTTTATTTATCATTTACATTACAAGCCATCAGAATTTAATCTCACTTTTTGGCCATATAAAGAATCTGCACCAAATTGCAAATTTTTGCTCAGTTTTGGTCTCTGAATAAAACTGAACCATTCATTCATCCATATTCTGACTATGTCATACTATATGATCCACAAAAGCCTGATGTATCAAACATAACAAAAAAACAAAAACATATAGCCTAGGCCTTCTGTATGCAATGTTTTTTTT
>NW_015516426.1:0-218 GCF_001515645.1 Sinocyclocheilus grahami | reverse complement strand
GAAGGTGTGCATGTTTCTTTAAATGTGCTGTAACTGGTCTGAGACGGACCTTAATCATTATGCTGCTTCGTTTTAGGGTGGTGTTGGTGATAATGTGACCATGACTGGCTACGTTGTTGCGTCGCTGCTTGAACTAGGTGTCCTTGTCACGGTAAACGTGCCTACCAGTAGTTAGACAAGCTCCTTGATGACCTTCTGGTTATGTAGTCTGACATTTT
>NW_015516425.1:3365-4668 GCF_001515645.1 Sinocyclocheilus grahami | reverse complement strand
AATAGCGCTAAAGAGTTGGTTTGAATTTAGCTTTGGCTTGATGAGGAGCATTGGAGGTACAGATGGAGGATGGAAACACACTGCATTATTACTAATAAATCAGCTTCTGTACCCTTTTCTGCACTGTCAATCAACACTGTAGTTTGCCGACAAGCTTTTTTCCTTTACTGCTGGGGAAAGGGTATCTCAGGCCTTCCCGACAGCTTTTAATGTAACTCTCTTCCATGTGCATAAACTTTAATAAGCCATCAGACATGGACACCTGAGTGGCATCAGTGCAATTTGTTCCTGAATCATGTGATTAAGTCCGGTGTGTCTTGGAATGCAGGATTGATTGAAACGAACAGAGTCATTTGCTTTTAAAGTTCATAACGTTTAGCCTTTGTTGCAGATCAAAATGCTCTGTTGCTACTGCAACTTAGTGGCTTTTGTCTGTTGCAGTGGAGGAACGTTAACAGATGCTTTTGTTACAGTTTTACTGTCATTTGAAAAAGGAATAAAAATCTCACCAAAATATACAAATAGTAGCAGGCATAGGTCATTATTACATTTAAACTACAACTTCTCATTAGCTGGGTCAGTGTCTTAGCTTTGATGTGACGTGAACCTGACTTTTTTTCTTTTACCCAATACACTACTTTTAGTAAAAGTACCTTCATTGCTAATTGAGTGAAGCCATGAATGGTCTCCTGGCAAATTAAAGCAGTTAAGCTTGTGCCAATAACCAACTGGATCGTGCTTTACTGCAGCCTGAAGATACAGCTGACATTATACACTGACATATCATTGAATGGGTAGAGAAAAAAAACCCGTAATACTGGTGTGAATGTCTAATTTACATGTTGTTCATCTTCATCCTCTTCTGTCAGTCTCTGTTGTTTCCATCTACACTGTTCATATAGCACCATGAGACACAGTCAGTGTCTGCTTTGGTGTGACATGAATAAATATGCAAGACATGGTAATTTTTTTGTCTCAGAAATGGAAAAGAGACCATCTTTATGTTACTGGTTACAAATCCTTAGCATAGTTGGGGTAGAGTTAATGAAAAAAGATGAGCGATTTATTCATTTGGATGAACCTTGAATCCCTGTTACAATGTCATAACTACTTGCCATTAAGCACTGCTGTTTTTGTTCGTCTTGCTCGGTTTGTAAATATTTTTGTGTTCTGTATGTCTCTTGTCCTAATTGCTTGGTTCAGCCAGGCCTTTTTGCACCTTCTTTGAATTTGCCTGTTCAGAGTATTCCTATATGACTTATGTTGAGAGATTTGCTGGCAATCTGGAATTGTTCTTTTATTA
>NW_015516425.1:1408-3355 GCF_001515645.1 Sinocyclocheilus grahami | reverse complement strand
TCTTTTATTAATTATAATAAACATTTGTTTCATTTCCTTGGTTTTCCTTTTTTAAAAAATTAAAAAAAGTGAGAAGATTTGTGATTATAAACAAATCATAGGATTTGGTAATACTGCAAAAACTCCTGATATCTATATAAATATTAATTATTTTGTCTTTGTTGCTGTCGAAGCTCAATTGTTTTCTTATATCAGCTTCAGTGTGCTGCTCACTTCTCAATACTTGGTAAAATGGTACTCTTTGTAGGGTAACACTTTATTAAGTTCAGCTTAATTTGTGATTTGTTTTAAATGAACATTGCAATTTTTACAGCATTAATCTAGGCAAATATAAATGAACATACTATAAATAAACTATTTTTCAGTTTATTTATGTTTAATGTTTGAAATATAAACTACCTTTCATATTGGGGTCGGTAAGAATAATGTTTTTTTAAAGATGTCTTATGCTCACAACATTTATTTAATCAAAAACAGTAAAAGCACTAACAATGTGAAATATTACTATTTAAATTAACTTTTTTATTGTAATATATTTTAAAATATAATTTATTTCTGTCATAAGTTCATTTATCCTTTTTCTAGCACATGATCCTTTAGAAGTGCTCTGCGAGTGCTCAAAAAACATTTATCAGTGTTGAAAATGGTTGTGCTGTGTAATATTTTGTAAGAGAACAGAATGAATACAAAGTTCAACAGCATTTATTTGAAACACAAATACTTAGTAAAAACATTTAGAATGTTACAGTCACTTTTGATCCGTTTAATTCATCCTTGCTCAATAAAAGTATTAATTTCTTAAATACAAACATACACTCTTGTTCACCCAATTCAAATAGTAGATGTAAATGTTTTAATACAGGCTTTTCAAAACTGTGGTTTGCGCACCCCTGGGGCTTTTTGAGGGAACTGCAGGGGGGTTATGAGTTGATGAAATGCTAATGATCAAATAATAAAAATGCAAAATTTTTAAAAACAGAATAAACTCTAACCTGCACGTAATGTGACCATAAACTGATATCAGGGAGAAATTATCATACTTAGTTTTTAAAAATCTTTAAATTATTAAAATATTAACTTCAAATTTCAGGTGGTACTTCACATAAATATTTCATGTCAAAGGGGTTCAAGCTGGGGGGAAAAAAGGGAATCCCAGTATATGTAGATAATATAATTCACCAAGATTAAAAGTATTGACCATTGACCTCATTCAGAGTATAAGCATAAATAAGTATGACCAGTTTTGACAAATACAACAAAGATTTTTATTTTTGAAAATGGTATTTCATTGGCAAATGCTCTGATAATGTGCAATAATAATATGGTTAAACAAAACTAGCATACAATCGTTAAAGCTTAGAACATAAAAAAGTACTTTAAATGTCTACAGGTGAACAAATGTTAAAGATCTTCTACTTTGTTGTGTGACAGTAATAAGACAAAAGTATCAAAGTAAAAACCAAACTTCAGCTGACTGTACACAGTGATACTGATGTGCTAGGAAATGGCAAACATACTTACAAACACAAATGTCAAGAAAAACAATGGGGCTTACTCACAAATAGCACCAATGGTGAGACCAGACACGTCATGGCAAACAAACACTGAAGATTAACAGCTGCTGGCATGTCCTTATAAAACCAATCGTATCAAAGCCAGTTCTGAACGTCGAATAAGGCCTATATCTTACACCTCTTTTACCATGGGCCTAGATACAGTCATGCATTCAATGACCACCTGCATTGACAGCTGTATAAAAATTTCATTTTCTTAATAATCTGTTAAGGCAGTAATATTTTAACATTAGTTATATATACATAAAATTAAAGAACTGTGGAATACATCAGGACGTTTTTTGAGACAGCTACAGCATCAAATGAAACAGACCCAGTATGATAGACTAAACACTGTAATCTACACGGGGGGGGGGGGGGTTTTCTACTATAT
>NW_015516425.1:481-1393 GCF_001515645.1 Sinocyclocheilus grahami | reverse complement strand
TTTCTAACATGTAAAGAACACTATTTCACATGTAGGAATATCAGACTGTGATTCTCCTTCAAAACGTGATCTGAATGTTTCCGTCAATGGAAAGCATGAAGAGTACATTAAATGTGCAAAGTCACCTGTCAAGCACACTGAAACAGCAGTGTTCTGTTTGCTTCATCTATGGAAACGGTGTCCAAACTAAAATACACTGTAACCTATGTAGATTACAGTTTATACTTTTGCTTTTTACAAATTTGTTTCTGACAATTTTCCTTTGCCATCTTTAAAAATAAAAATAAAAAAGAAGAACAAAACAAGCATATCAATGGCCACGACTGATATTGACTATCCCTTACATCTTTTTTTTTGTCTAGTGTTTGTCATCCTTCTTCTCTTCCTCTTCAGTGGGGTATGAATGCCAGGTGAGGCGCTCCTCGTAAAAGGAGATGACCACTTGTGGACACTTTGCATTCGCCTCCTTGGCTGGTACTAGATCAGCTTCATCAGAGTTTTTCCTGTAATACAAAAATACAAAAGAAGACATTTACAATTGATCAGCTATTTCTCATCCGAGATGGATTTCTTGAGTAGAGAAAACTGAGGGCAATTGTAACATTTACATTTCCTTCAACTCACAGACAACATAATATATACCAGCCATCTTTTGGTATATGTGCCAAAATAACTGTTCCATTAAGTCTAATATTATTATAATGTAAACATAATATTAAAATTCCATGGAGGTGATTGCAAGGGTATGACTACATTTCAAGCATGTGAAGTTGATATGGATCTGGCAATGAAGTTTGGCAACAGGATATGATTTCATCTGTTTATAATAAAGACAAAATCATTCAAAAGCAAGTTTGTGTTCTTAGTATTGAGCCAAGAAATCAATCTGTGATGTTTGGTCCAATGTCTTTT
>NW_015516425.1:0-247 GCF_001515645.1 Sinocyclocheilus grahami | reverse complement strand
TACTTAAAGTAAAAATAAACCATTTTACAGAAATCTAGCAAAAATCTAGCAAGTAGTAATGGCAAGGTCATGAGTTCCATTCCTATGGAATGCATAAACTTGTATACCGCATAAACCATGTATACCTTAAATACACTGACTGTTCGCTTGCTTGTTTCAGATAAAAGCATCATCTAAAACTAGACACACTACCGTTCAAAATGTTGGGGTCGGTAAGAATTTTTTATGTTTCTAAAAGAAGTCTCTT
>NW_015516424.1:4285-4659 GCF_001515645.1 Sinocyclocheilus grahami | reverse complement strand
AAGTGATGTCCAACTTTGGAAACTATAGTTCTCTCCTTAAATATGAAGTGCTCAAACATCAGATTAATAACTTCATCCAAATTTCACAAAAAGCTAATGGACATAAATAAGTCAGACATTGAAGTGAGTTGCTGTTTTTGTCACTCCTCTGAAAAAAGATTTGCGAATTAAAATTGCTGAATTAAATGATTCGCGATACAGGTGCCGAAGTCCCGATCTGAAAAACAATTCGCAAACCATCATTTCAGATCGGGAATCAGAGCGTGGATCGCCAATCATTCAATTTGCAAAATGATTCACAAACCCAGTCAGAAGTTTCGGTATAAATCAAACGATTCATGATGCATGCTTTGAAGTTCCGATCTGAATCAAAT
>NW_015516424.1:1492-3825 GCF_001515645.1 Sinocyclocheilus grahami | reverse complement strand
AGTGCTAGAGTTAGAGGGTCAAATAAAGATTTTTGAACAAACCTTGAATTTTGCAGATTTCAGGCCACTGTTTCTGCTCCATGAGCGCAGCCTTCAGTTTGGAGCAAAAGGTCACATGATCGACATAATCCAGCATGATGTGGACCATGTTTCCCGAGAGATGCTTGAGCCACGAGACAGAGATGACCTCACAGAACTACAGTGAGAGGAAAAGAGCGTTCAAGACACACGCCAGAAACATTGAACGCCAAACGTCAGACACGAACTCACCAGCGTGTCTTTAATGACGGTGTCACTCCAGCCCTCGTAACCCTGCGGGACGTGCGATCCCTCCCCATATGGACAGTCAAAGCATCGCTCCACGTCATATCCGTAGTTACACAGCATCCGCAGCACCACCTCGTCCTTCAGCGCGTACTGTAAGGCCGACGGGAAGTGTGTGGTGTTCACTCTGCAGTAGTAATTGACGTTGGATCCGTAGCGAAGCAGCAGGTTGATCAGCTCGTAGTTTCCCAGCCGCAGCGCCACCTGCAGGCACTTGACGGGGTCCTGGTTGGGCATCGCTCCGCCCTCCAGCAGCACTCGGGTGGAGGCGACGTCGTCGTTGGAGACGGCAAAGTAGAGCGCGGATTGGCGCTTGTCGTCATAGCTGCGACGCACCCATGGGTGCAGCATGAAGTTGGGGTCATAATGGGCGTTTAGCAGCATCTCCAGACACTGAGTGTGTCCACCCGCCGCCGCCGAGTGAAGAGGACTGATCCCACTGTCATCCACTGCATCCCACGACGTCACGGGAATCAGCAGAGCCAGAGCCCTGTGGACCATAAACCATTTCATTACTTGAAATGAAATAAACATTAACTGAAATATACAGTAAATACAGTTGTGGCCAAATTATCTGAACACTAGCTCTTTTCATCAGTTAAAAAAATGGTTTTAAGTCAGTTATTTCTATCTTTTGCTGTAGTGTGTCAGAAACCTTCAAGAAACCTACCTGCAAAGCTACAGTACTGTTAAAAGTTTTAGGCACTTGCTGTAAAATGAGGATGCTGTCAAAAATAATGTCATAAATAGATTTTCTATGAGTATTATAATGCATTTGACGTTTGTTTAGAATTATCTGTGACCCTGCAGCACAAAAGCAGTGTTAAGTCGCTGGGGTATATTTGTAGCAATAGCCAAAAATACATTGTATGGGTCAAAATTATTGATTTTTCTTTTATGCCAAAAATCATTAGGATATTAAGTAAAGATCGTGTTCCATGAAGATATTTTGTAAATGTCCTACCATAAATATATCAAAACTTCATTATTGATTAGTAATATGCATTGCTAAGAACTTCATTTGGACAACTTTAAAGATGATTTTCTCAATATTTTTTTTGCACCCTCAGATTCCAGATTTTCAAATAGTTGTATCTCAGCCAAATATTGTCCAATCCTAACAAACCATACATCTATGGAAAGCTTATTTATTCATAAAAAACTGACCCTTATGACTGGTTTTGTGGTCCAGGGTCACATTTAACTTCTGTAATGATGCAAGTTTTATCAAAAACACCTATGAATGATTTGGTGATAATGCTTTTACGAAATAAATGCTGTTCTTTGAAACTTCATTCATGTGACACTGAAGATTGGTGTAATGATGCTAAAAATTCAGCATCGCATTACAAAAATATAAGATATGTATTAGAACAGTTATTTTATTTTTTAATAATATTACAAAATGTTACTGTTTTACTGTATGTTTAAATGCAGAAGAATGCAGCTTTGATGAGCCTTTTCAGAAACATTAAATAATCATAATCATTATCAAGCAAAGCAGCGTATAGTATGCACTGGTAATACATACATCAAATTGAAATATTTAAAACATTTCACTTTTAGTTTATTTAGAAAGTTTAAGCCTGGACTAAATCTGCTTGTTTAGCAAAGAACCCAATACGAAGGCTTCACCATGCTTCATCACATTCATTGTCATGCAGTATGTAGCACTAACTTCCCGTGTCCGTGGTGGGCCACTCTGTGGATGGGCAGGTGTCCCGTGCGTTTGGGGATGTTGGCATCAGCGCCGTACTCCAGCAGTAAGGAGATGACGTCAGGGTTTCCTGAAGCAGACGCCTCAAACAGTATTGTTGCACGATCCTGAGCCTGAGACTCCACATTAGCACCTGAACACAACACTATTTACACTCACAGCACAGCAACAGAAATTATTCTCAAATGCATTGCATTAAAGTCACTTCAAACCACAAGCCCAAGACAATAGAAAAAACCCCACAAAATATTAGATAGTTACAAGATTTCATGTGATATTTACAGTTTTTATT
>NW_015516424.1:0-764 GCF_001515645.1 Sinocyclocheilus grahami | reverse complement strand
CACATTTAATTTATAATGTCTTAAATCTCATTTTGTTAAAAAAATGTATAAATCGTGAATCGAATCGTGAAATCAAAATCGTGAATCGAATTGAATCGTGAGTTGAGTGAATCGTTACATCCCAAATTCTTAATAATGATATAAAAATATATAAAAATAAATAAAGCATAATAATAATAATTATTATTAATATTATTATATAAACTGTTATTGTACAAACCTTGAAATTTGCCGTTATTTTTCATTTCAACGTAATTTTTCACTGCATTACATATTTTTATGTAAATCAGCAGTTAAAAACACCTACAAATGTACAATAATGTAATTAACATTAATTACTATTATTCATAATATCATCAATAATTTATAATATTACTATATAATTATGGCATAATGCATATCTATTACTATTATTATATAAAATGTTACCGAACAAATCTTTTTGTGTTGTTTAAATATGTCAAAATTTTATAATTTCATTTTACTTTTTAGCTTTTATAAGTACATTAATTTCAACTAAAAGAAAATAAGACATGTTGCCCTGGCAAACATTTTGTTTTGTTTTGCTTTGTTTATTTTAAGTTTCAGTTATCTAATAAAGCTAAACCAATAACCCTGGTTTCAAAATCACAGAACATTATGGAAATATTTATAAGGCTATATTTAAAAATGGTCAAATCTGCAAGATATCAGCATAACATCACAGAAATTTTTATTTAATAAAGTGTGACGCACTAAATTTAGCAACATTTCTGAACATGAAT
>NW_015516423.1:4013-4659 GCF_001515645.1 Sinocyclocheilus grahami | reverse complement strand
GTTGGAATCTGGGTTTTTATAGAGAAAAATTACAGAGAAAATTTCCCAAGTGTGTCCTAAATGTATTTATTTATTAAATAAATTATACACTATTACATGAGCAAAACCTACTTACATCAGCGATGCAATACCAGATCATGATGTCTGTGTGAATTTAACTCTGGAGATTTTAAACGCAGAAACGTGCAACATAAAACAATACACTGTAAAAAAAATTATCACAATTCTTAACTGTAAAACACTTAAAATCATACAGTAAAAATTTGATATCATACTGTATACAACTGTTAGAAATTTAACAGGACATTTCATGTCATTTATTCATAAAGTAGATTGATTATGTGGTTTCTCTTTTTAACTATATCACAATCTGTGTTTTTAAGGTGGTTGTCGGTGTATTAAAGATTTTACTCTTTCAGTAGGTTGGTATATTAGCATTATACCAGCTAATTAAATATTTTTACAAATAATGAACAGTAAAATGTTTTACTGTAAATGCAACTTAAATCCAGAAAACCTAAAATATTGCTGCTGTATTTTTTGGCTACACTTTATTTCGATAGTCCACTTTAGACATTCTATTTACTATAAGTAACTTTGTAACTACATGTCAGCTAATTCTCATTAATTTGCAACTACATGTCTA
>NW_015516423.1:1481-3485 GCF_001515645.1 Sinocyclocheilus grahami | reverse complement strand
CACAAAACATCGTCAGTGTTTCCCATGAGTCCTCTAGACCAGGGGTTTCCACCTGTGGCCAGAGCAGTTTAATGTGTTTAACTTTAAAATGCACTCAGGTTTCTTCCACTAGAAGTCCACACTCTCACCAAATCCTGTGGAAACACTGAACGTACAAAAGCACCATTCAGAACACTTTATCAAACACACACTGAAACTCTGAGCTCTTGAAATACAGTGTGGATATAATGAGTGAGATCTGTGTGAATGTGTCTGTCCTCAGCCGTGGTCAGTTCGTCTCCGCGTCAGTATCACTTTGTGAATCAGAACATGAGCTGGACTGAAGCTCAGAGTTACTGCAGAGACAAACACACAGATCTGGTCACTATCAATGACAGGAATGAACAGAATGACATTAATCAGCTCATACAGAGAGAGAACAGCAGTGCTGGCCGTGTCTGGATTGGGCTGAAGGACACATGGATTTGGTCTCTGAGTGACTCTGACTTCTACAGAGAAAATGAATCTCAGTATAGGAACTGGGAACCATCACAACCAAATGGAGATGGAGACTGTGTTTATATGGATAATGATGGAAAATGGCATGATGACCAATGTAGTACAACAAGACATTTCATCTGCTATAATGGTGAGATCAGCTGTATGTTTCATATCTGATGAACTTTGCACTATTAATTAACCAAATTATTATCTTCAGTAGAGCTGCTTATACCTCAATTGAATTGGTTTCTGAATTGATGAACTTTGCAACACTGACACTTATTTTATTTTAAATGCTACAGAAATAAATTTGACTTGATTATGTGATTAAAACACAGAAATGTTCTAAAATACTTGATTATTTTCATTATGAAACACTTTCAGTTTTCAATAATGAACCACATTTGGATTTGTCTTTTTGTTTTTGGTAAATGAGAGGAGAAAGAACTTGTATTTAATTCTCTAAATCGATATCAGACAAATGTCTTTCTCTTTTAAAGGCATAAGTAAAGAATTCGTCTCTGTACGGGAGAAAAAGGACTGGACTGAAGCTCAGAAACACTGCACACAGTATCACACAGATCTGGCCAGTGTGAGGAATGCGAATGAGAATCATCAGATTAAGAACATCATAACTTCACCTGAACAAGCCTGGATCGGTCTGTACAGATCCTGGGTTTGGTCAGATAACAGCAACTTCACATTCAAACACTGGGAAAAACATGAACCCAATATCGGAGCTAAAAAGGACAGCATCTGCGCATCAACTGGTATCAGTGATGAAGGACAATGGACAGACGAGCTCTGTAGAGAACTGCATCACTTTGTGTGTTATGATGGTGAGTAGATCAATCATCTGAGCTGCTGTACATCTACATGACAAACTACAGAAACTCTCTCGTCATTACAGTGTGACCGCTCTATTCCTTTAACCAGCAATTCCCAGAGTTTCTGTCAGTGAAAGTATTTCTCGAGTTCTTTAAATTAATGTTTCAATAATTTGACAAAACATTCACGGTTCTCTGATGTCAGTTAATGATCACAAGACATGCAGCTAAACAAATAAAATATACAAAATGAAATGCTGTAAACTTCTGTCCGCAGAAAAGTATTGGTAAATAAAGTAAACTTAGCACACATTGGGTTCTCCAATGCACATTAAAGTCAGTGTTGATGCGAAGCAGCATTTACTGTGAACTGAGACGCTGAAAGCACTGTTTTATAAGCTGCTCGCGTGTAAATGAACACAGTGACACGCTTCACTCTGAAACACGCAACGCATCAAACTTTGATTTGATAATCACACTAAGCTATATCATATATCATGCATTAATTGTGCAGCCTCATTTATACTGTATATATAAATTCTCATTTGGTTTAGTTAATTATTAGGTTTTCATCAGCTCAGGAAGCCTGTTTGGGAAACCCTGCGGCTTTAACTCAACACTCTTCATATGAGTTCCTGTGTTTAAATGCTTCGCTTTCTGTTTGTTTCCAGATGAACTGGTTCTGATCCGAGAGAAT
>NW_015516423.1:0-307 GCF_001515645.1 Sinocyclocheilus grahami | reverse complement strand
CAAGAAATCAAATTTTGTCAAAGTTTTGCACTTTTTTGTGTATGACATAAGAAAAATCACGAAATACCTTGAAAAAAATGAACTTTTCTTCAATTTGCGACTAAATCACACAAGCAAAGAGCGTTCCTTTCATAATCACTGAAGCTGTTGGTCAGTTCTGAGTAGAATATATACATTTTTACACTTTTAGAATTAGATGTTGCACATATTGCTATTGTCAATAAAAGTACATTTTGTATGCTTCCCAAATCAAGCTCAGTGCTTTACGGTCAAATGTGCATTTCCGAGAAATAAACATGTAATATTA
>NW_015516422.1:4398-4659 GCF_001515645.1 Sinocyclocheilus grahami | reverse complement strand
ATCAATGTTGAAAACAGTTGTGCTGATTAATATATTTGTGGAAACATCTGGCATTTATTTGAAATACAAATCATTTGTAACATTACAAATGTCTTTAAAGACAGCTTTGATCAATTTAAATCATCCTTGCTGAATAAAAATATTAACTAATTTCCTGAAAATGACATTTTACTGACCCCAGACTTTTGAACGATTGTGTATGTTTGTCAAAAGTAACAAAAACAGAAATCTCTGAGCTCTGATGCTCCCTTGAAAAAAAAA
>NW_015516422.1:1993-3019 GCF_001515645.1 Sinocyclocheilus grahami | reverse complement strand
TGTTTCTTGAGCAGTAAATCAGCATTTTAGAATGATTTCTGAAGAATTACAATTTATAATATATTACAACAACAACAATTTTTGTATTTTAAATTGCAATAATATTTCACAATTGTTACTGTATTTTTGATCAAACAAATGCAACCTTGGTGAGCAGAAGAAACATTACTAAACCCAAACCATAATACAAACATTTTTCAAATCCTATATATATTCTAATATTACAAAATGAATCCTCACCTAATCTCCATCCATACTCCCAGGACGACAGAATGGGATAATCAAACTTTTCCTCAGGGTCTTTCTGCGCCCGTTTCCTCAGGTATAAACCTCGTCCTTTGCCTTCGTTGGATAAGCCCTGACACAGAGCCGCTTTAGTCTGCGGGCTCGCGGCTCTCATGAGCGGGGCCTCACTCAGTGACCGGCGCACAGGCTGCTTCTCCCACGTCTGGACCACAGGAGGCAGCGTGACTTTACCGACAGACGGAGGGTTAAAAAGCCCGATGGACCTGGACCTGCGAGACACGAAGGTGGTCGGATATTCTTTGCTGTACTTCATCTTCCAGGCCAGCCGCGTGTAGGCCTCCTTCAGGATCAGCTCGCGGTAGAAGTTCTGGTCTTGCGTGGTGAGCAGGTTCCTCATGTCTGATGTCTCTTTAGAGACAACAGAAACCTATCAGGTGCAGAGCCGACCAATCAGAGAGCAGATCACTCACCAGGTGGAGAGAAGAGAGGCCAGACACACACCATATGCTGACAGAATAACAAAAGAAACCCAGTGCCGCGTGCCGCATCTACAGGAATTTAGGAATTTAGTGTCAAATACGGAAGACAAGAAAAACGATGGGTACTGGGGGGTCTCAAAAAGTTAAACTTTTTTTTTTAAACAAAACACACCGGCATGAGCAGATGAAAAATCCCTAAAACCAACAAGCAAACCAGCTTTTCCCACCCTTCATTTTAACTTTAGTTTATATCATTTTGATGAGCTTTTGTCTTTTTTATTGTACTTTTTTTTTTTTTTTT
>NW_015516422.1:0-335 GCF_001515645.1 Sinocyclocheilus grahami | reverse complement strand
GTTTAAATATATTGATATTATAAATAATATAAAACAATAAGAAAAATAGTTTTGCATATGGGGAATAATTCTAATGTTGTTTCATAATTTTATTTACATACATATTTGGCCTGATTTACATGCCTTAGTTATGTATTTATGTTACAATCCGTCACTCACATGAGATCACAGCAACGGTAAATCCTGATGTAATGGACTTCATAGAGAGTGAACATGCCCGTTCAGGCACAAATACAGTTTCATAACTGATGAGGTTTAAGACAGCCTACAGATGCTTTGGATTCATATTACTACAGGGCAGCACATAATAATGCTGACCATTACACTGAACCGAA
>NW_015516421.1:4372-4661 GCF_001515645.1 Sinocyclocheilus grahami | reverse complement strand
GTATTTCATTACAGTTACATTTTAAATGGATGATAATCAAATTACAGTTACATCCTGTCACAGATATGGACTTTTGTGTTCCTGTTCTCCTGCCTTAGTCTTCCTTTGAACTAGTTTTCCTGTGTTGCCCTGATTAGTTCATTCTGTTCACCTGTGTTCATTCTATTAAGCCATTAGTCCCTCTCTTGCTTTGGTATAAGTAGTCCCTGTTTCTGTTCAGTCCCCGCCAGCTATTAATGTTGCTTGTGTTGATGTTTGGTGGTGGATACTATGTTGGAATACCTGTTCT
>NW_015516421.1:2089-2687 GCF_001515645.1 Sinocyclocheilus grahami | reverse complement strand
ATACTATGTTGGAATACCTGTTCTTCTGTGGATGATTATTAAAAGAGGAAAGTTTGAACTGTCTTCTTCGTCTTGCACCTGATCTCACTCCACACAACCGCGACACATCTGAATTTTAATGTCATTTATTTCATTTAAACATTAATGTAAACTGTACTGTTATTTCCTGACTCTGACACTCTGCAAAAGAATCCTAAGCTACAGTTCTGCTCATAAGTTGCATAGCCCTTTCAGAATATGCAAAATTGTAATCATTTTAACAAAATATGATCATAAAAATTGCTTTTTTTATTTAGTACTGTTCTGAATAAACTATTTTGCATAACAGATGTTTACATATACTCCACAAGACAAAATTAGTGAATTTATCAAAATTTCCCCATTCAAAAACACACCCTTGCATTTTAATTATCTGTTATTACCTGCATAATCCATGATTGTTTTCATGTTTTGTGACAGTTGTCTGTGAGTCCCTTGTATGTCCTAAACAGTTAGGCCTAAACTGCCTGCTGTTCTTTAGAAAAATCCTCCAGGTCCTGCACACACTCTGAGGTTCTCCATCATCTTCTACATATCTGACCCCTTTCCAACAATAATT
>NW_015516421.1:0-471 GCF_001515645.1 Sinocyclocheilus grahami | reverse complement strand
TTCTTCATCTTATTTGACATCAAATGGCTATACATTTTTCTTTTCTAAAATCACCTTTTTCAACCTTCTCCATATAGTATAGATCCATTTCTGTAAGATGAACCTAGAGTGATGACAGATTGTGTTTTTGTGAATGACTACTCATGATTGTTATTGCACAAAAGGTGAAGAAACAGCAGCCTGAGAAGTACCTGTGTCATTTCAGGCCATTAATGGCTCAATGGAGATTCTATTGTTTAGTGAAATAGAGTTTCATCCCTCCTTTAGTCACAATAGGATGGAGGGGAAAGGATAAAGATTAAAAAAGGGAGAGAATGAAATGAACTAATGAACACAGCAAGATGACAGACTCTTATACATTTACAACAGATGTTTGAAGCAATTAAATAATACAATACGTTTTTTCACTCAGCATGAGTTACTGCATACAATAAATTTAATTGTGCCCATTACTGGGTAACTGTTTTTGAT
>NW_015516420.1:2295-2834 GCF_001515645.1 Sinocyclocheilus grahami | reverse complement strand
TATATATATATAATCCTTCTCTCACTTTGTCTGTAACACATGCAATGCTGCCTTACAGTTTGACTTAAAAAAGGCATCTTTGAACATCGTGGATCAGCCTGTGTAGTTGAAGTGTGCATATAATCCCACAAAATGCTGACTATGTAGTTGCAACAGTAAGTAAGAGCCTCATCTTAGTGATAAACTCTACAATTTGATTCATTTAAGGAATAATTTGCTGCAGTGTAAATTCTCACACTTCACCATAATACATTACAATGCAATATAATTCAATTTTCAGTCACATTAGACGAGATTATTGAATTTGAAACTGCAAGTTTTCATAAAGTCTGCAGCCTCACAGCATTGTTATTCTTTATCCGTCTCATTTCTTTATTTATTCATTGCGTTTCAAATCCATGCATTTATCTAGAAATCTCATCCAGACTGATGCATCAGATTATTTCTCGCAGCCTTACACAGAACAGATGCCAAAGAGACGCCATCACACACCATCAAGACGGCATCGCTCTGCTCTGCATGAACTGTTCCAAACAGCA
>NW_015516420.1:0-616 GCF_001515645.1 Sinocyclocheilus grahami | reverse complement strand
CTTAACATCATAGATGATTTAAGAGAATATGCACTGCAGATGTTAGTTCTCACCACTCCAGTCGTTCATAAGCACCATGCCGAAGATGTGCTCGTGAGCCTTCTCCACTGGGATGGGCTCTCCCAGCTTGTTCCCTTTTCCCACAAAGAACGCCTGAAAGACAAATGTCACATTAAATATATAATATCAGCATATCTCATCCTAAACTTATATGGTTAAGAATATTGCAGCATATTTAGAGACAAGTATCTGCATAAGCACACAGAATGTTAGTGCAAGGCAAGGTGCCACAGAGATTAAATAATACATTGTTATCCAAGTAGCACATAAGTGCATGAGTAAATAACAGAGAGCCTCGCACCACTTATAAGTTCATTACATTTCTGGTTGCTTTTACAGTTGCACAAATAAATTACATGAATACATTTTGATTATTGCAAAGCCACTGTAGACTAAAAAGTGACTGGAAAGCTGGTTTGAGGCATCTAAAATAATAATTTTTATTGTTTTATTATTGCATATGTATTACAATTATTAAATGTTCAGTAAATAACTATTCAATATTTGGTGACAAAATTTATTTTAACTGAGTTCTACTGATTTCATCAATTTTTTT
>NW_015516419.1:2224-2716 GCF_001515645.1 Sinocyclocheilus grahami | reverse complement strand
GAGTAATTAATGACAGAATTTTCATTTTTGGGTGAACTATGCCTAATGTCTTCATATGATTGGCCAATACATATGAAAATGTAATTGTCACAAGCATCTGTTTTTACAACCAGGTAGTAAAGTAACTATTCACTGGAGTCAGTTTAAGTAATGTCTTCACTAGATTGCAGGAGGGCTTGGACACATCGGGGGTGCTACAGGCACTTCAACGAGACACAGTGCCCTATTCAGCTTGTTTGTTGGAAGTCCCCCTGCCCCGTTGACTGCACAGAAAATAACTGATCTCTTTAAGGGCAATTATTCAGAGAGAGGCACCTCTCGGTGGTTGCAGGAGGAGCGTGTGGTTGGCCAGTGGAGAGACTGGCTGATCGACATAGAGGGTATACACCGTTTAAGTACAATTGAAAAATGCCAAACACAAACAATGTGTTACATAGTAATGTTAAATTTAGTGATCCACTTCACAAATGAACACACTGTCTGCAAGTACTT
>NW_015516419.1:0-687 GCF_001515645.1 Sinocyclocheilus grahami | reverse complement strand
TAATATACACTCACAATGTGATATAATACTACCAAAAAATTATAACCCCAACCTTTAACTCCAGACCGAAATCCCAGATAGCCAGACAATGAAAATATAAATATAAATAAATAAATATAACAATTATTTGTGTTTGGGACGCTGTGAGCTTGGAGACTGTAGTGTACACTGTAAGTTTGAAAAGGTTTAGCTTGAATGTTTAATATGAATAAACAGTGCTCATAAACGGCTGCGGAGGTAGTATTCTCAAGTGAAGCGAGTTGAGGCTTGGACCCGGAAACAGTGCTTCTTGTGTCACCACTTAACAAGAGGATACATGAAGATTTGAATGGCATTGAAAATAACCTCATTGCCATTAAAGCGAAATTACTGAAACTAATCATAATCTCTTTTTTTATATATAAATGCTCATAAAATAAAATTAATTTAATTAGACAGACTTAGAAGTTTTTGCATCTTTTTAACAGAACAATTCAACAGCTCAACAATAAACCATGAGACAACATGAGATCAAGTATGAGAACTTGCAGCAGAACACATTATTATTTCACATTTTAAATAAGTGTTTTTCTGCCCCCCCCCCCTAAAATAAATGCTTAAATGTCTAAATTAGTTTAAAAAACGGAATGATTTAGTGTTGATTTTTTTTTTCACATTCCACATTCAGTGAAGCCCTTCCCACAACAA
>NW_015516418.1:3585-4663 GCF_001515645.1 Sinocyclocheilus grahami | reverse complement strand
TCCCAGGCCCATTTGTGGTGTCGCCAGCATCCAGCCTGTCCTAAGCGTCCATGCGCCCCTCCTGCAGAGCTCCCCTGCACACCTGCCCCCTCTCCCCCCTCAGACAGCGGTGACCATCCTCCCCGGCACTGCCATGGGGGAGGCCAGTCCACCACAGATGCACCTCACAAACCCCGCACCCCAACCCCAGTCCCAGCAGCCCAGCCTGGAGCAGAACGGTATCCTGGACTGGCTTCGTAAACTACGGTTGCATAAATACTACCCTGTCTTCAAACAGCTAACCATGGAGGAGGTACATGACTTAAAGTGGCTCTTTCCCTTGGTATATATAAGATAAGTGATTAAAATTATTGGAAGAGCTGTTTAGGGAACAGATTTCAGATATTGCAGCCAAGAAATACATATTTCCTTCCTGACATATTTCTCCCACTACAACTTATCTAAATTATGATCTCCTTATTCACTTTCTCAGTTCCTTGCTCTCACAGAAGAGGATCTCAACAAGTACGACCTCACTCAGGGGGCCAAGAAGAAACTAAAGACTCAGCTGGAGCTTCAAAAGTGAGTGTGATTTGTGCTTAAATTCTGACACCAGTATGTTTGATCTGCATGCATCATGCCATAAATAACCTCAGAAACATTCAGGAGTTCTTTAAAGGAAATTACTTCTGCCATGACAAATGAAAAATGTACTCCAACATCTCTGCATAAAATTCAGTTTACCATCTACTTTCCATGGGTATAAATAGCGCTTTGTTAAATATGCCAGGTAAAAGAGTGTTGTGAATAGGTACAATCAATAATTAACCTAATTAGCATAGACAGGAACTGTGTTTGCGCTATAAAGGATGACAGTGACACTGGTTAGCTCATTTAGTGCCTAATCAATAGTGAATAAGACTATTTAGTAAATCACTCTGGATTTTCAATTTTTTACTCAAAAGCTGAAAAATATGTAAAAGGTCAGTAAATTATAATATACACGGACTACCATTCGAAGGTTTGGGGTCTGTAAGTTTCTGTGTTTTCAACTTTGATAATAATAATAAATGTTTGTTGAGCAGCAAATCAGCATATT
>NW_015516418.1:1621-2941 GCF_001515645.1 Sinocyclocheilus grahami | reverse complement strand
GTATTTTACTTTTCATTTTATTACAAGTAGGCCTACAGCGCCCCCTCAATAAATAAAAATGCCTTATCGAACGGGCATTAGGATACGGGGGTGGCTGCTGCTGCTACTGTACGCTACTGTATGCCTAGTAAGACCTTAATGAGCTGGTTCAGGTGTGTTTAAGTAGGGTTGAAGCTAAACTCTGCAGGACACCAGCCCTCTAGGACTGAGATTGGAGACCCTGGTTTACTCTGCCGTACACCGGACGTGTCATTCTGCACTTGCATTCTCAAATTATATGTGGCGATCCAAAACTGAATAATCACCATTCAGGGAAAAGTTCCCTTAAAGAATGACCAAACTGCTGACGTAATCTTATCGCTAACACACCCCTGAGCACATGTGAGCTATTCCTCTTATCGGCAAGGCATATCGGCACAATTTTTTCAAATCGATTTCAATAATGGTCCAATAATATCGTGCATCCCTAATTTTTAAACAAATATGCAGCCTTGGTGAGCCTAAGAGACTTCAAAGACATTTTAAAAATCATGCTGACCCCAAACTGTTTAACAGTATTGTATGTAGAGTTTATTTAATGTAGATATATGTATCATTAAATAAATAGTTACTTTTCCCCTAATTATAAAACATAATAGCATACAGGTTTGGAACAATTTTGGGCAAACTATTTCTGTAACCCATATTTGTCGCATTTTAACAATTATTTAAATGCTGGTAAATGGTCAGTTTCCACAATTCCAGGGCAGATCACTTCCTTCAGATTAAGAGTTTGGCATCGAGAGTTTAAGATCAGCACGGAAGTGGAGCAAGTCACTATTCCTCAGTGAAAACACACCATTCTAATTCTTTTTCCATTTCTCACATCAGCAAGTTTCCATTGCTCAGGTGGAGCTGTGGGAGCTAAGATATCTTAACAGATAACAGGAAATAATCCTCGGGAGGTTTTCCATGCCTGGGAACAACAATAAAGGTTATACTGGTTCACATGTCTCATTCTTAATAAAATGGTTCTCTCTGACACTAGCTAAAACTTAAATAGTGTTTACTTTTACTCAACATTGTAAACTTCCTGAACTGAAAGGCCCCGTTAGAACCTGAGCCAGCATAATCATACCCATCGACTATATTTTAAAAATATGTAGTTTTTCACATCCCAACTTTTGTTTCTAAAATCAAAGTCTACATAGATGATAAGCTTCAAACTGATGCACTAGCAGAATAATGCACATGCGGTAAGTGCTGGGATGTTTTTGTACACAGCGCCATCTAGGTGTCATTGCTGGGAAATGATGTTCTATAAAAAAATCTTTTGACATT
>NW_015516418.1:0-544 GCF_001515645.1 Sinocyclocheilus grahami | reverse complement strand
TCTTCTGTTCCACGCACAGGATCGTACCCTTTCTCCACCTTGTCCTCCTGCCCGTCATCGAGTTCCTCCACTAGACCCTCCTTCTCGCCTATCAGTGGAGTTCCAATAGCAACGACCAGCAACGTTCCCATGGCGGCAGTACCCGGCAACACCTACTGCGTAAACAGTACATCCGCAGTCACGCCCAGTTCTAGCCCAGCATCCACAGAGAATAGCGGCTACGCCTCAGTGCAAGCAAACAGCGCTAACTCCAGTTCCTCGTTGTGCGTTTGTAGCTCTTGCGGTTGTAGCGGTAACTGTGGCTCCTATGGGGCACTTCCAGCTAGCTACGCCGGATACTTTCCTCATCCGTTTTCAGGAACGTCAGTATTCACGTTAGGGCCTTTGCTTCATTTCAGCCCCCTCCTTACAGGAAGTGGTACCGCCTCCCCCTTTTCCTACCCCTTGGTGGCCCCACCTATTTACAACAGCAGTCTATCACATGACTCGCAGCAAAATATTGTGCTTCCACCAGTGCAGGGTTTTCTAGGGGGAGGGGGTGGTG
>NW_015516417.1:3814-4666 GCF_001515645.1 Sinocyclocheilus grahami | reverse complement strand
GAGGTGATTAAAGCCGCACAATGGCCCGTTGATCATTCAGAATTCAGAATTTGTCACCTGCTCTTTTTGTCACCTGCATTTTGTTTCTAAATTCCCTTTAGTGCGGCGGATGCTGATGTGCACTTTCTGAGATCCTTTGTCTTTCTTGACAAAAGCGTTGAGGAATTAATCATTTAAAAAATAAATCGTTTACAGTAGCCTCATCCTTATGTTTGAAATGTTACCCATATATATTTAGTTTATATATTTCATCATGTTAAATAAATGGGAATATAAGAGCACTTCATTTCCCAGAATGCATCACCCATGTTAAATTGCTTTGAATTGCAGTTCAGTAGATTGCTCTTCCTGTTCTTCCAGTGGATCTGCTCAATGCTTTGGCTTTATAGACTCAACAGACAGTTCACCAAAAAAGTTACAATATTAAATAGTAATGCATCGATGTCTATTTCTGATGTGTCTGATGAAGAGCATCTCAAAATGTTAGCACTAAAATGTTATTTATGCATCGTTTATGGAACATTGTTTCTGAAATGTTTTAGTTCGGCATGAGACAAACGTTTTTAAACGATATTATTGACTGCTTTTTTCTCGCAGTTCTGTTTAAATCCTGCATTTCTGTTGTTCTGTTTCCACAATCCTGAGAAAAAGTCTGAATTGTGAGAAGTAAACTCAAGTAAACTCGAGTGTAAATCTTGCACTTCTGACTTCTTCCTTAGAATTCGGAATTTACGTCTCGCAATCCGTTTTTTATTCCACCACTGATAAAAAAAAATGTAAAAAGTAATTGAGATTTTTTTTTTAAATCCCTCAGTTATGACTTTTTTCTGACACATTTCTGAAAAAAAAAAA
>NW_015516417.1:1278-2738 GCF_001515645.1 Sinocyclocheilus grahami | reverse complement strand
GTTTTTGTGCTGATGACTCTGAACAATCGTTTTATTAACGTTACATTTGTTCATAACTTTGCAAGAACCTTCAGAGAATGTTCCTTGCTAGCTGGATTAGAGCTGTGTTACCATGTTTTACTGTGTTTTACACTTAATATCAAGCCTAAGATCCCCTTAAACGTGGTAAAATCACATGCACAGGATTATTGCGTTTATAAAACATCAAACATGATCAAAGACACCAGTGTTCAATTAATATTTACAGTGCAGAGAGGCGAGAGAACGGCAGAAAACAGCACATCAAGTTACATTTACGTCAGAAGCAAGTTACTCTGAAAAATGTATTCAAAGAAAAGTTATATGCCAATGTAAGGAAAATAAGATAGTTTTCCCTTTGATTTAAGATTATTTTTCTGACCCCATTGACAGATAATGTCAACAATGCAAATGCAATCCCCTAATGCAATCCCCAGCGCTGAACTGAGAGTCAGAAGCGTGTGTGTAATGAATCAGATGATAAACTCAGTCTGAAGCGAGTCTGAGTCAGAGGCATGTGGGAAGGAGCGGGCTTGATTCTTATTAATGCAATGAATGTGCATGTGTGTCGGCTGAGGGAGGTTTGTGTGTGTGTTTGTAGTCATTAATGCAGAGCACTGCGATCTTCACACTTCGTTCTGGAGCTTTAATCATATTACAGTCGAGTGATGTGATGCTTGAGGAAGGAAGCACAGGACTGAACACACGACTCTGAGATGTCGATCACAGGACTGATTCTCTGTGTGTGTGATCAGCGGCCCGAGGTGTGCTCTGTGGCTCTAGCCAGTGACTCTCACTGTATTTCTCCGCTTCTGTTCTGGAGGTTTTACTGTGAAATCATTCAGACACCGGATGTCTGTGGATCAAATATGGATTCTCTGACTCCTCTCTGACCACAAAAACAAGTTATAGAAGAAAATACTATTTCTTTCTACTTTAAAATTTCACATTGAATTCAGTGCGATACTTGCTGTTTCTTTGTAATTATTTGTGAAATATTATAGCAACATTTGAGTGAAAATTAATTAATTAATTAATTGTTTTATTGTTTGTTTGTAAATCCTACACACACAAAGTAAATCTTACACAAAATATTACACCCAAAAAATAAATAAATAAATACAATTGTTCAATTCAATTCTTAAATTACACCAAAATAAATAATAAAATAATAAAATAAATGTTTAAAGCAAATCCTACACAAAAAATACACCTAAATACATAAAGGTTTAATGTAAATTCTACACACAAAAAACTTTTTAAAGTAATCTTTTAATGTAGACCCTTCACCAAAAACGAATAAAATTGTTTAATTTAAATCATACCCCAAAAATTACAACCAAATAAATAAATGTAGAGTAAATTCTAGAGCAAAAAATTACACTAAACATAAATGTAATTTTTTTAAAAAAGTAAATCCTACATGAAAGCATTACACCAAA
>NW_015516417.1:0-1172 GCF_001515645.1 Sinocyclocheilus grahami | reverse complement strand
TATTTATTTATTTATTTATTTATTTATTTTTAATTTTACAACAAAAAATTACAATGAATGAATGAATGAATGCACACGACAAAGTAAATGAGTAAATCCCACATGTTTGTTTCCAGTGCAGTTTTCATTACTGTTATTGAGTGTTTCTCTGCTTTTGTTCTGGAGGTTTTTCTGTGAGCCGCTGGACGTCTGCGGATGAAATATGGACTCTCGGTCTCCACTGTGAGCCATGCGTGTATTTCACCTGCTGGGATTTGTGTGTCCCCGATTGTGCTTGCTTTGTTTTTGTTCATTGAATTGACTTGAATCTGATTGTTTGGTTGAATTATTGAGCTCGTGTTGTCAATGACTCTCAAGAAATGCTGCAGGAATTTTTCATCCGTATCGCGTGGGATTCCCCCAGCGACTGAATAAATGAATGCTCATTCACATAATTACAAACTTATTTACAAAAGAAACATCAGATTTGTGCATAGTTAATGGCCTGATTTTCTCAGAAGAGGCTTCAAAGCGCTGATCTGTGTTTGAGGCGCTGAAGACGTGGAGTTGATTTTCAGCCTTATTTCTATTTCCAGGATGTTTTGTTTTTCTATGCAACATTAACATGATTTAAGATTTTAAATTTCAACCCTACAAGGAGACTATGAAATTTTTTTTTATTAAAATTCTGATTTTTGAACATAAAAATGGCCTCAATATGTTGTTAATCTAAATTTATCTAAAAGATTTAAAACATGTAAATCTTGTTTTACTATTCATAGGATTTTTTGAATAAAAAACATACCTTTAACTTTGTTATCACAGCCCTTATGAAATAAAATCATTCAAAATCATCCAAAAAGGGTGTTTAGAAATAATGCATATACTTTATATTGCTACACTATGGTTAATATAACATCCAGGTAATTTTTTCAATAAATTCAGCAAATGTTTAAATAATAGGAAAAATTTTCAGAAAAGGAAAAGCTTTCTAAAAAGTCAATTTATCTCCATTAAATATTTTTTAGTTATTTTACTTTAGACACTGGATCATTTTTTACATTGCATAATATTGATTGAGCAGCTAAATAAATATTACATACTTAAAAAAAATTATTATTCTAAAGAAATATTATTGCAGTGTTTTAAAATGCTTATTTAGTCATAAAATACTATTTCAGTATTTCTACTCC
>NW_015516416.1:1968-4666 GCF_001515645.1 Sinocyclocheilus grahami | reverse complement strand
GTTGGTTTCCTCTTTTCTGATCATTTGGAATGAGGATAAAAGACCAAAAAAAAAATTTGATCTACTATTTCCTGAATATTATGAAATTCAAGATAGCCGCCCCTGATGACGTCATAATATGCAAATTAGATGAGTATATTTACACCCCACATAAACTTTCAGTCATGCCCAATATTTTTTTCTAATTTACAGTAGATCTCTATCTTTAAGCCCTTTCAAGCCACAAGCTTTTGAAATCTTGATGTCAAAATCCAGCATTTTTCCAAAAATCCCTGGCGCCTAAAGGGGTGTGTTTTGGACATAACGTGCAATAAACCAATCAGAGTCTCATCTCCCATTCTCTTTAAGAGCCAGTTGCGCTAGTGCCATGGCAGATTTGCTATTTACACTGTGGAATTTGCAAGCGCAAAGACAGAGAGGAAACGGAGCTGCTCGTTCATGAACAAATAGGTAGCCTAATTCTGATGCATGCAATGACTATCCATTATGACATGTAGGCATTTTTATATTTATGTAGCCTACACAATAATAATCTTTTACATTGTAATCCTTTAAATTTTTTATATTTGGCATGCTTGTGTGCTGCTGTGCATCCCTGTGTGTGTAATAAGTAGATTGTACGTGCTCTGTGGACCCACCTATACTAACACGCTCTTTAAATAACAAAAAAAAAAACTACTGCACCATTGACTTTAGACCAGGTTTTAGTTAGGCAGTCTATTTTAGTTGCCTCAAAATAGCAACACGACAACAATGCTCCTGAACACACCTCGTTTTCAGACCAGCATGCCCATGAGTGCTCAAATGGGCACAAATGCATTTACTATTTAAACAACGTGGTGCAGGACGTGAAAATGATCACTGCGTCGGGCTGAAAACACTTGTGTCTCGCCTGACGCCACACTGCATTGGGTGTATGATAGGGCCCAAAGTCTTTCAGATAAATTCTGCCTTTTGTTAATGGTTTTTAAAATCTATTTTAAAATGTCCAAAATGCTTATTTTTTGTTGATTATACAAGCTTTTATTTTTTAATTATAGGTAAAAAAAGTGCAATATTAACAGATATATAAGCACAAAAATATCACTGATGAGGAGTAAATGGATCCATGTGGCTATCCTGGGGATAGCATGCATGATGCTTGGAGTCAATGGGAACAATACAACAAGCAGTAGCAACTCTACAGGCAGCTGGATATCTTCTAACATGACCACCAACCTGATCCAGACTCTACCACCCAACATGACCACCAACCTGACCCAGACGCACCCACCCAGCATGACCACCAACCTAAACCAGGTCGGTCCCTTCAACATGACCACCAACCTGACCCAAACACGCCCTCCCAACATGACCACAAACCATAGCCAGATGAGCCTTCTCAACATGACCACAGCTCCAAATCAGATGGTCCCTTTTAATATGACCACAAACCCAACCCAGTTGGGCCCTCTTAACATGACCACCAACCTGACCCCCAACCTGACCCAAACACAGCCTCCCAACATGACCACCAACCTGACCCAGACGCACCCACCCAGCATGACCACCAACCTAAACCAGGTCGGTCCCTTCAACATAACCACAAATTTGACTCAAAGCGGACCTCCCAACATAACCCCGAACCTTACCCAGACGGGCCCTCTTAACATGACCACAATCTCGAACCCTATCAGCCATTTTAACATGACCACAAACCCGATTCAGATAGGACCTCTCAACATGACCACAAACCCAACCCAGATGGGTCCTCTCAACATGACCACCAGCCTTACCCAGACAGGCCCTCTTAATATTACTACAAACCCATCCCAGATGGGCCCTCTCAACATGACCACAAACCAGAACCAAATGAGCCCTTTTAACATGACCACAAACCCAAACCAAATGAGCCCTTTTAACATGACCACAAACCCAACCCAGATGGGCCCTCTCAACATGACCACACACCTGACCACAAACCCGACCCAGGTGGGCCCTCTCAACATGACCACCAACCTGACCCAAACACGCCCTCCCAACATGACCACAAACCATAGCCAGATGAGCCTTCTCAACATGACCACAGCTCCAAATCAGATGGTCCCTTTTAATATGACCACAAACCCAACCCAGTTGGGCCCTCTTAACATGACCACCAACCTGACCCCCAACCTGACCCAAACACAGCCTGCCAACATGACCACCAACCTGACCCAGACGCACCCACCCAGCATGACCACCAACCTAAACCAGGTCGGTCCCTTCAACATAACCACAAATTTGACTCAAACAGGACCTCCCAACATAACCCCGAACCTTACCCAGACGGGCCCTCTTAACATGACCACAAACCCGAACCCTATCAGCCATTTTAACATGACCACAAACCCGATTCAGATAGGACCTCTCAACATGACCACAAACCCAACCCAGATGGGTCCTCTCAACATGACCACCAGCCTTACCCAGACAGGCCCTCTTAATATTACTACAAACCCATCCCAGATGGGCCCTCTCAACATGACCACAAACCAGAACCAAATGAGCCCTTTTAACATGACCACAAACCCAACCCAGATGGGTCCTCTCAACATGACCACCAGCCTTACCCAGACAGGCCCTCTTAATATTACTACAAACCCATCCCAGATGGGCCCTCTCAACATGACCACAAACCCAAACCAAATGAGCCCTTTTAACATGACCACAAACCCGA
>NW_015516416.1:0-928 GCF_001515645.1 Sinocyclocheilus grahami | reverse complement strand
GGCAGGGATAACTGCAGGAGGGATAGGGCATGTTTCTCCGCTCCACCTACCTGTAATCCAGGTGCAGAGGGTTCCTGCTATTTTCTCTCCACAAGAGGAGTAAGCGGAAATGCAGATAATTTTACTTTTGAGCTCAGTGGCGAGACAGATGGTTACATTGGAGCTGGCCTCTCTCGAGACAGCCGTGTAAGAATCCAGTTGCTTTTTATCAGACATTTATTTTAGAGATTAAGATTAAAGTGCTTAAATATTAAACATTACATTCAATAAAATAAAATAATGGTATCTGGTTGTCTGACTAATCTATTTTTAATCTACTTTTCTTGTCCATAGGGTCAAGGTGCCACCGTCTACTCTTGTGCCAAATTCAATGGTGCACTGAGGTTAATTCGTTCCACACTGAACAATCAAATACTGACTCAGGATAATATAGTAAGGCCCTTTTTCAGAGACCATTAATGCATACAATCTGATTAAAATATAATAGCTTTGACTGCCACATCCTCTAGCTAGTGACCTGTAACAACCAGCAATAACACAATCAAATGCCTGTAGTTATTTACTGCTGTAGACGAATTGTGGCCCACTCAAGCTTTAGTTCTGTGATATTTGAAGGCTTTTAAGCATGAGCTGTGCATTTTAGGTCATTTTAATGCCAGAGCATTTCAGTAGTGTTTAAGTACTGCACTCCATTGACTAGCCAAGACTTACAGTACATTTTCTTGATTTTCAGCCATTCTGAGCAAAGCTTGCTTGTATGCTTCAGATCATTTTTGTGTCAGCAATCGCAAAGATTTTCCCATAGCACTGTATATGCATTCTCAGAAGCAGTTTATGTGACATCTTAGCAGTGTAATATTAAGTAATATTACTTCTGTTGTGTTGCAGTTCATCCCTGGAAGCTTCCGTGGCTCAGTGATTGGTAGAA
>NW_015516415.1:4077-4666 GCF_001515645.1 Sinocyclocheilus grahami | reverse complement strand
CACAGACAAACATACGCACAAATGTTTGCAAACAGATATGCAAAGCCCATCACAAGCCCATCACAGACCGTCGCAGATGCATTAACACAAACACGCGTATTTTAAGAGTTTTGTTTCTCCAGTTTTACTTGACACAAATTTACTAGGGCTACATTTTTCTAAGTCTTTAGCCTTTTTTTTATTTTATTTACTTTTTATGTCATGATTATGTTTTTTTTGCCTCATAATTTTGACTTTTTATGTTATAACTATTAATCTGTGACCCAAAATTGTGACTTTTTTATCTCATAATTGTTTTTGTCATAATTTTGACTTGTTGTGTCATAATTATGATTTTTTTTAATCCCATAATTGTTTTGCATGTGATAATTTTGACTTTTTATGTCATAATTATGACTTTTTCTTAAACTATTTTTTTTTCAGAAAAGTGTCATAAATGACATAATTTCAACTCTTTTTGTCATAATTGTTCATCATAATTTCAGATTTCTGACAGAATTGTTTTTACATCATAAAATGTCATTGACTTTTAATCTCATAATTGTTTTTATGTGATATTTTGGACTTTTGTCAAAAGTATGACTTTTTA
>NW_015516415.1:1585-3440 GCF_001515645.1 Sinocyclocheilus grahami | reverse complement strand
ACCCAGCGCTGGGTTATATTTAACCCAACATTTTTTAGAGTGTACCTTTGACGTTTATACTGATGTTTGCATTACATATATTAAGCTTAACTTAGTCTGTCCTGTAAGGGGGATGTTTATCATGGTGAAGATTTTTCACGTACTTTATTGTTATAATATTGCTTTCATAGGGTTATACAGAGTGAAACGTTTCAGTTTTAGAACACAATGGCCAACTGATAAGCAACAACAACCAATCATAAACTTTCCACATTAAATATCAAACAGTGACGAAAAACAGTTATGGTCTGAAATAAGGTAGAAAAGCTGTTATATAAACATGTTGCATGCTTTGCTCATTCAATCAATAATATTTGCAGATAAGAATGACAATCCTGGAATTGAAACACCTAGGATAAATTCTCAAGTAGGTAAAAACCGAACAGTGTGAAACATGGAAAAAGATAAAACAACATTTAGAATGACAGAGAGTTGACAATTTAAAGTGTGAAAAGCCTACAACATGGGCAAAATCTGGCCAACACACACAATCCTTCCCACATATAGGCAAGCTGATATAAATTAATACTGTGAAAAGAGTTGCTTGCTTTTCCTGTGGAGAAGTACTCTAGTCTTGTTCAACAATACAGCAACACACTGTTTTGTGCAAATATTTTAATGAGCAGCTGAAAAGCTTTATTGGCTGCAGGCTGGTTGAAACCCAATTATTTTCCCAGCATTTTAAATGAACCACAGTTACCATCAAGTCAATTAACTTTTGCATTTTTAGCTGAAACAATCATCCAAGTATTCTGGACTATTTACAACTACAAATCAGACTAAACAGGTGTATACAGCACCTTAAAGAAACCCCTTATAAACTCTTGCCATTTTTTTTTAAATTTTGTATCTACAAAAGCTATTCAGCTAACAATCTCTTTCACAAAAGACAGTTGTTCTTTCATAACATCTGATCAGGAATGCCAACTATGTGTCATCTGTTTTATTTCTAGGTGGAAATGGCTGTTTCTAATTCCAGGCAAGACCATCTCTTCCTGTTTTTGGCATGCACTCAGTCAGTGGATATAAGGTGTGCTACATTGATAGCCTAAGGCTCATCCAGTAGACCAGACATCCCCGACACGCTTACAAAATGCAACCTAGACACTAAAATTGCTGTATTATCCCTAATTTGTAATGCCACAAAAGAGAGCATGGGAACAGCCAGAGGAACCGCACACAGTTAAACTTTTAAATTAAACTTTTGCAGTGACATCTGGTTATATTTGACCATGTATGATGTCAGCGTCAACAGCAAAAGGGATATTAGAATGAGGTTTCTTTGTCAGCACAATATAAATCATGTGTCAATATGCTGCTGACAAACACAAGAGACAAAAATGCAATGTTTTCGGCTGTAATTTCCTCTGTTCAACTAAATGACTTAAAAGACACACACATTTAAAGGCACACACACGCAATTACTATTAATGTCAAATCCTGAATTATGCTGTCAAAAAAGTTGAAAGCCCCTAAATCAAACCTTCTTAAAAAGACAGATTCATCTGGAAGTAATAAATATTAATAGCTCACAGCTAATTCACCATCAATAGGATTAAAATGATCCCCAATAAAGATAGTTATTGCTCATGCAGTCTGCAGGGCAGCAGAAAGTTCCACAGTTGGAATGATGTGAGGTTTGGAGATGAAGGTCTGCTCTCTGAGCTCTTATGACCTGGAGAGCAGCCAGCCACTGTAGTGAGTGTCAGAGAGGAGAATGAAATCATGAAGAGATTTCTGTAGGATATGAGAACAGGGGAGGAATATTAATAAAGAACAGATGTAGAGAAATCAAAGATGTAAAATTAGACTCGTG
>NW_015516415.1:0-641 GCF_001515645.1 Sinocyclocheilus grahami | reverse complement strand
AGAGATGACCGTTCATGTGCTGCTTCTCTCCAGTGACTTATTTTATGCTTTTGAGTGTGTATCGGGCAAATTTAACTAACCCTACTTTACAACTTCATGAATATTTAATGGAATAATTTGTTACTAGTCTTTGACTTCTGATTTTGTCAAAGAGAGGCTGAGGAGGCTTATTCTGAACTTCAGTCAAATTCATTTCCATATGGTTTTCATCTCAACTCAAAGCAGAAACTTTGGGACAGTTCAGCTCTAACTACACGTAATACCTTTCAAAATATACACTACCTCCTCCTTTAAATGCACAAATGTCAATAGTTTATGTACAGAATGTATGATTTCAATAACCACCAGGCAGAAACATTCTACTAATGTAACATATTGCTGTATTTCCTCATGTCACAATATACATCTATAGGAGTCCACATATATATTTTTTGTGTGCATTTAGAATTTCCTTAAATGAAACATCAAAGGCCCCCATAATACAGAACTACTGCAGTTCAAAACCAGCAGGAAAAGGCTCATAAAGTAGCATCCCTCACCCCATTAAGGAGAGCAGGTTTTGGTGCTGGTATATATGTAGACAGTTTCTGGAATTCTCCATGTGGCTGGATCACATTAACTTTGTTCTCCAACCCCAGCGA
>NW_015516414.1:3888-4667 GCF_001515645.1 Sinocyclocheilus grahami | reverse complement strand
CAGTATGTTCCTCCTCATATTTAGTAATGAGGAGACTGGAGACTCAAGTCAAGCCAGTCCTCTAATGTCTCAAACACTGGCCTTCACCGGTTCATTTGTCTGTGTTTATATTAAAGGCCAGGAACATACTTTACCTGTGCATGTATGCATGATCTTGGTCAACGCATTACAAGTGTGCATTCCTGCCTTTGATGCAACGATGCACAAAATTAAGCTTTGCATTTGTGTACTTGGATGCAATATGTTTTTGGCCTTAAAAGGTGTCTCTTGGTTTTGCAGGATGCTTTTTTCTACTCGCTGGTATATGACCCTCAGCAGAAGACTCTGCTGGCTGATAAGGGAGAGATCAGAGTGGGAAATAAGTACCAGGCTGACATCACTGACCTCCTCAAAGAGGGTAAGACGTCTCTTCGTCTTATTGAGTTAGACATGGTCAAAGCTCTGAGCTCTTCAGATGAGACCATTAACCCACCACATATTTAACAGCTGTTTTCTCATCTTGTATTTCTCTTCATCTCTCCTCATATTACCATTTAACAAAAATCTTAAGCAGCACAACTGTTTTCAACATTGCTAATAAGTAATGTTTTTTTGAATAGCAAATCGGTATATTAGCATTATTTCTGAAGAATCATGTGACGCTGAAAACTGAAGTAATGGCTGCAGAACATTTAGCTTTGAAAAAAATATATTTAAATACTTCTAAATTGTCCAAATGATTTAGTGTTACTGTTTTTATTATAAAATTGCTTCATTTTTAATCAAATAAGTGCAGCTTT
>NW_015516414.1:2020-3342 GCF_001515645.1 Sinocyclocheilus grahami | reverse complement strand
CTATTACTGATGGACAAAATCAAGTTCCAGCCTAGATTTTTTTTTTCTCATTCAAGAGGCTGTTTCACTCGGATCTAGTACTCTGTCACAATAGAGATGAAAAGATGATCGCAATTTCATACAGACTTTAATGCCTGATTGGAATAATCTCAAAAAGCCAGATAGCACCCAATTAAACATCTTAGTCATTATATTGGTTGCCCACTAATGCTGCTTGCACCAATTGTAAGAACTAAATTAAGTTCTCATTAGGTGAAAGCTGGCTTCAGGAAGAAAGCGAAACAAAAGTCTAATTTTAAAGCAGTGTGTGTCATGTAGTGAATGTGATCTGTGGGTGTTGGTTTGTCAGGAGAGGATGATGGTCGGGAGCTGGAAAAACTGGAGGAGGTGGTGTGGGATCCCAGCAACCCCCTCACCGAGAAACAGATCGACCAGTTCCTCGTCGTGGCTCGGTAAGATTCTGCAGCGGGAGCAAATTTGCTCTGTTTTTCGTGTGGCAGTATGTTGTGAACATATCACTGAGTTTAAAAGACAATAAACAACAAAAACCTCAACTATGAAATTCTGAAGATGCCTCTGAAATATTATATATATATATTTTTGTACCACTCTATACCCTGTTATTTCAAACTGCATATTTTGCTCGCTCTCACTCACTCATTCTCTTTCACATTTTTTTCCCTCTCTTTCTCAAACTTCCCCAACCCCCCTCCCCTGCAGGTCTGTGGGTACATTTGCGCGGGCTCTAGACTGCAGCAGTTCAGTTCGGCAGCCCAGTCTGCACATGAGTGCTGCGGCAGCCTCCAGAGACATCACACTGGTACGGCACATCTCACACTCTCGCACACTCTACACGCTTCTGGAAGGCTTCACACTGTAGTTAAGCTCAGCAGGTTCATACTAATTAATGGCAGACATATGCAAAAAAAACTCAAACCTTTTTGGATCATTTGTCCAATTCTGAAACTGGTTGTTACTGATTTTTTTTCTTTATAGTGAAATAAATAACAAATGTTGTATTATAGCCAGATAATATTCATTACATTATGACATTTAATCCTGTCAGAAAAGGCATAATAAATATCTTTTCTCATCTTATTCTAAAATGTTGAATACAGCCTAGCTAATACGATACATAATCCTGAACATCCGTGATGCTTTTTCATCATATTATTTTCATCATTTTTATATACTCCTCTTTTCTGATCTCATCTTAGCTTTGTCATTTCGTGTTATTTAGCTTTTGTCTGATAACCTGTACAGATAAACTAGAATATCACACACTAAAAACTTTGAGCAGAAAATGCCAAAAAAAAATAAAA
>NW_015516414.1:0-1011 GCF_001515645.1 Sinocyclocheilus grahami | reverse complement strand
ACTCATAATATGAGTGGCAAAATTTGATTAGAATTTAAAGTGCACAGTGATCATCTCAAATAATCACAATTAGATCAAATAATCCCCACTAGGTGATTATGTAATAATTGCGACAGGCCTATTGCCAGCTCAGTGTTCAGTCTCAGCCTATAGGCTGTACGAGAAGAACATCAGAGCACGGGTTTCACTCTCCAGCCACCCAAATCTGCCCATTGTGTACAAAACATGAAGGAAAGACGCCAGAGGGCAACATCCCCATGCATAAACATAGACACACTCTCATGCTGCCCACACAATTCCTCTGCGTCTAGTGTCAATGTTGTTCGCAGGATTGAGCAATTCAGATTTTCTGAAAACAGTGTAATGTTTGGTGACGAATCTTGAATTTTGAGCCATCGTTTATGATGTTTTCTTGTCTCAATTTTTTTATTTTCAGTTTCACGCCATGGACACGTTGCATAAGAACGGCTATGACATGACACGGGCCATCGCGGCGCTGGTACCCCAGGGTGGGCCGGTGCTCTGTCGGGATGAAATGGAGGAATGGAGCGCGTCCGAAGCCAACCTGTTCGAGGAAGCGCTCGAGAAATACGGCAAAGACTTCACTGATATCCAGCAAGACTTTGTAAGTTCATCCCAGAAGGGTGTTCGGGCTGAATTTCTTCCGTTTGTACTACAGCATAGCGGGGCTTTGAAAAGATTTGAACAGCATATGCTAAGGTAATTGTGGCAGTAATGACTGATAAACTGCCTTTGTTTAAGGACAGCGAGTGTGCCGAGTGTGTGTTTAACTCTGCCATCTGGTGGTTGATGGGTGTATGTGCAGCACTGAGTGTTTCGGCTCTGGGTTTCAGAAATCTCTACTTAGAGAAACAGGGAGGAGCCAGGCATGGAAAATGGGCACACCCTAAAGAAGTGAACCAGCTTATTCAGGGACACAAAGGATGGGAAATGGAGCTGGGTTTCTGTTTGCCATCACTAACAGATTTGCTTCAGAAAAAGATTCCTTTC
>NW_015516413.1:4395-4668 GCF_001515645.1 Sinocyclocheilus grahami | reverse complement strand
GCGCGTGTGTGTGAATGAGTGTGCGCGTGTGTGTGAATGAGTGTGTGCGTGTGAGAATGAGAGAGTGTGTGTGTGTGAGTTCGCAGTGAGCTCAAGTGCATGCATCACTTCAGCCTGTGTTGGAGACTGTTGATTGGCTTTCTGATGCACTCAGGTTTGGCTCAATGACACTAATTGTGTGATGTTTTTAATAGTCTTGCAATACAGCGGTGTTCACCAGAGGCCTCATCATTTGAAGCTCAATCTAAGTGAAGCACAATGTATACACGACAC
>NW_015516413.1:988-4198 GCF_001515645.1 Sinocyclocheilus grahami | reverse complement strand
TGTGTGTGTGTGTGTGTGTGTGTGTGTGTGTGTGTGTAATTACTGATCATTCTGGTTTCTCCTGTACAGACGATGAGAAGACAGCGGACGGAGGTGGTGGTGGAGCTCAGAAAGGTCAGACGTGTTCACGCTTGCTGAGAGTGAGCCATGGGAACGCTTGCTAATACCTGCTGTGTTTCCCGCAGAATAAGAGAGACGAGCACCTGCTGAAGCGCAGGAACGTGCCGCATGAGGATGCCTGTGACGAGTCTGACGCCGACGGAGACTTCAGAACTGTGAGGACTTCTTTCTTAAGTTAATGCTTATGCGGTGTTTGAACGGGTGAATTCAGGTTAAAGTAATTACTGTAATTTGTTTTTTACAATAGCAAAACACTTCTCTTGAAGCAATTGTGCAGGTAAGTCATGCATTTAAATAAACATTTAAAATATGATTTTAATGATGGAAAAAAAATGAGAATCTTTCTAATGAGTGAATCTCATGAAAATGCCTGACTCTTTCTTCACCTGTAATCAAAGAAAAATTGCGTAATGAAAATGATGCTAGTTTTAGGACCATTTATTTATTTAGTTAATTTCGAGTCCCAGTGTAACATTATTGCATGGGTTGATGCCCTTCAACAGTGTAGCGCTTCAGTTCTGTGGCGCTACAAAGCATTTCTTTACTTCCTGAACCCAAAACAGCAGCATCAAAAATGCAGTGAAAACCGTAATATTGTAAAATGTTAAAATATATAATTTTTCTATTGAGTCTTCAGAAACCATTAATATGCTGATCTGCTGCTCAAGAAACATTTCTGATTGATGTTAGAAACAGTTTTTGCTTTTTAAAATACATTTAAAATTATTTTTAGTTTTAAATATAATATTTTGCTCCCAACAGTTATTTAAAGTGTGAAATTTGTTACTTTAATTTGAACAGTTACCTGCATGTTGAATAGAAATAGTGTAGAATTAAAAAAAATCTGAATCTGTATTTTTTATTTTTTTTTTACTACTAAAAATCCTATGTTTATTTGGAGTATATTATTTTGATTTCTAATGTGACCCTTTAACCTCACTTGGTGTGGCTGCTTATCTTTGTGATGTGTGTGAAAAGGTAAAGTCTCCGTATATCCAGCTGATAATCTCGAACATTAATCGCAGTAACTTCTTTATACGGAAAGCTGAACGCAACAAATACAGCTGAACAAACCGTGAGCTTTCATCCACTCAATCTAGCAGCACAACTGAAGAGAGATGGACTGAACTTGTGAAGTATGCGATGCACGGCGGTCCGGAGTTGTGCTTGTCTGAAGACCTTGATCAGCTGCTTCAGGTGTTTAACTGGACCAGATACTCCTGATCTAAGGGCCTGTTTACGCTTGACCGCTGTGTGTTCTTGGGTTGGATGGCTGATCGTGAAAAGACCGGGTGTAAATGCTCTTGCATTAGAGACTGATTGCAGTCTGACCTCCCAAACCATTTCAGGAGATGGTTTGAGATGCAACTGCACGATTATAACTGCGTCTGGTTATTGAAGCCATACATGTAATTTTTACTCCTCACAAAACTGCACAAATGATTACAGCTAGCTGTGCCGTCATAGACCGTTACACTGACTGAATGATTCTGGATTTCCTCCTTTGAGTAAATGCTTAAGACTCATTGACACGGATGTTTCATGAGATTCACCCTAATAGCTGTTGCAAGTGACTTGTACAGGACATGCACGTTTCCCTGTGTATAATGAGACGTGATCATTGTGCATGTTTGTAGAATGCGACCAGTGATAACCAGGGCATTCAGCTCAGCGCCGTTCAGGCCGCCAGGTGCGTAACCGCTCACATTCATCATGATGTTCATTGTGTGTTTGCTGTAGTATGTGACTGATTGCAGTGAGCCCCGATAACCTGTGACACTTCCTGTTGACCTCATCTTGCAGGAAGCTGCTGTCGAGTGACCGCAACCCTCCTATAGACGACCTGATCAAGTCTGGGATTCTGCCCATCCTGGTGCACTGTCTGGATCGAGATGACAAGTAAGACCCGTGTCACGTGACCGATTGAGTTGGTGTGTTAAGAGTCTAATCTTTTGTTTTTGTCCCCCTCTCTGTTCTGTAGCCCGTCTCTGCAGTTTGAGGCGGCCTGGGCTTTGACCAACATCGCGTCGGGCACATCTGAGCAGACTCAGGCCGTGGTGCAGTCCAGTACGTGCACCTGATGCTCTCTGCACTCGCGCTCGTTCAGAATCCTAGTTCGTGCATTGTAGGACACAAGTGTTTTAGCATCTGTTGTGCTGGCTAGAAGTTTTCAGTGCTGCCTTCACTGTTTGAGTTCCTGCCCGCGTCTAATAGCAGAAACTGACAGGGGATCATAAGTCATGGTTGACTAGTCATCTAAAAAAAACAAAGTCAAAGCAGGCGATTAGGGTTCAGTTTGATTCATTTAAAGCAGCAACTTCTGAGTATTTTTTATTTTTTAAGCTGCTTGTAATGTGCACTTATCTACTTTGACATTCACATAATTTCCAGCATTTTTGTGGATGGAAAATTACTGCATTTTCATGGAAAATTACTGCATTTTCACCAGATTAGTAACGAGAATGTTTAGTATTATTATTTATATATATATTTTTTGTATGATTTAAGTGCACTCAAACCTTTTTTTCTGTACACAAACCACATACAAATTGCATGTCACATTTGCAGTACAATGTTTTTGGCCAAATTGTGCTACTGTTATTGTTATTGCAGATTTAGCTTGTCTGGGTTCCGAATAACAATCTGAAAATGGTAACTACAGTTGACCAAAAAGAGAAATATGTAAAATGTTAACACACAAAAAGTTAGTGGTATGTGTTAGTTAACTATCAGCCAGAGTGTAAGTGTGCAGTGTGTTCACCTGCGTGTCTTATTGTTTATCTGTGTGATTGTGTAGATGCGGTTCCTCTGTTCCTGCGTCTGCTGCATTCTCCGCATCAGAACGTGTGCGAGCAGGCGGTCTGGGCTTTAGGGAACATCATCGGTAAGTGATTAACTCTGTGAGTGTTACTCGATGTACTGGAGCATTATCATGAGCTGATTATTAAAGCTCCAGCATGTAGGGTCCTATGAAATCCGTTCTATTTTTCCCAAATTCCAAATTTTTTTTTTCCGGTTAAATTTTTCTGGATTTTTTTTTCTTCTTTTTTTTTTCTAGACTCTGCTTTAATGATTAAATAAAAAAATATA
>NW_015516413.1:0-819 GCF_001515645.1 Sinocyclocheilus grahami | reverse complement strand
AAAAAAATATATATTTTATTTCTTTTTTCAGAAATACTTTGTGTATAAATTTTTCTGGTAAATATTCCTTAAAAGATAATGTTTTAATATTTGTATTACAAGTAGTATTATCATTACATTAAGGTATCTATTTCTGTCACCGTTTCATCAAGTTAAACCAAACGTTTATTTTGACGGGTTGCTGTTAAGACATTTAAGTTTAAGTAAAATACTCATGAAGTGACTCTCGGAGCAGTTCTAGAGATTGTTTGTTCATGTGCTCATATATTATTGAGGCGGCACGAAACGAAGCCACACGTCTGCGCCCTTCATTCACAGAGACACGCAGAATTCATATTTAAATAGTATTTAGTCCAAATTGCGTTTTGATGTAAGTGTACTGAGCTACTTTTGATGTATTCATCCAAAATTTGGCAAATTCCGTGACCTTCTGCATTATACGCTAAATTCCATCTTTATGACTGGAATCCTGTGCGTGTTCTCCACACCACAGAAATCACAGCCCTAAGCATGTAGCATTTTGAGTTTCTGATGGTAGGTCATTGTCACACCATTCATCTCAGCGGTTGTGCTTCTCATCCTGATTGTCATGTGGTTCGGCTCATGTTCACACTCATGGGGAAGCGGTTTGTCTGATGTCGAACACCGTGTGAAGCGGCGCTCTGTAGCAGCTGAAGGGGTTGATGGGTGCTCATGTTTCGCTGGTGGTGATGGGTGTCATGATTAGGAGTGCTGTGTCAGATGAATGGTCGCTGTGCTGTTACAGGTGACGGTCCTCAGTGCAGAGATTACGTCATCAGTCTGGGAGTGGTTAAGCCG
>NW_015516412.1:2881-4670 GCF_001515645.1 Sinocyclocheilus grahami | reverse complement strand
ACCATGCACACTCCAGTCACAGATCAGCTGTTGCCAAAACCCACCCACCAGCGACCTCCGCGCATCCGTCCACACCCTTCTATGGCATCGTGAAGCACCTTAATTTTTAAGAGCACCTTTATTTTTAAGAGTGTGTCCCAAAATCCATGAAAATGAAGAAAGGTACCTTAAATTTTTTTCTCATCTTGCCTTGCAAGCTTCTCTCGCACATCTTCATGAAGGATGTTCCTGTATTTACCACAGCTGGCACGGCAAAGCTGCTGTCCTCATCCTTTGGTTTGTTACCTGTAAAATATATGATGATTAGAGGGGGTCTGTAAATGCCAACCCGTTCTCATCAATCTGCGTATAAATAACATGACTTTACACTTTCTAATTGTGTGTAATGCATACGCCAAATGCCAATTTTGCGTGCATATGATACTCCAATCCTTCACATTAACTTCTGTGGAGAGCAGATGCGTACAAATACCACGCGTCATCTTCAGCGACAGTGACGTCACCAGTGAGGCTCAGTTTGCCCAGTTTTTTCTAATGTTAAGATTGCAAACCTGTCTTTATATTTTTCACAAGTGTTTCAATTTTCTCTTGTTTTAGTACTATCCTGAGAAAATGAGCCTGCTTGGGAAAGACTTAAAAAATACAAAGTAAGCAAGTTAATAGACAGATTTTTGCTGAAATTCATTGTGCTGTTGTTGTTAACAGGCATGGTTTATTTCTTTCTTCTTTCACCACAAAGAACCTTTTGTGAAACAGAAAGTTTCTTCAGATGTTAAAGGTTCTTTATGGAACCATTTAGACAAAAAGGTTCTTCTATGGCATCGTGAAGCACCTTTATTTTTAAGAGTGTGTCCCAAAATCCATGAAAATGAAGAAAGGTACCTTAAATTGTTTTCTCATCTTGCCCTGCAAGCTTCTCTCGCACATCTTCATGAAGGATGTTCCTGTATTTACCACAGCTGGCACGTATGCATTCAAATTATGGAACAGTGGGCTGCTCAGTTAGCACAGCTGCTAGCCTACCATTGACATTAGCCTAAGCTAACTTCTACTGTATATAGACCTGTTGCAGTTTGAAATAAATAAATAAAACTGTTTTTAATCATGTTGTGACAGGTGTCTTCAGCTTTTAGACATGGCTGATGACAGCACAACCAATCCGGTATCGCGTGATGACCGTGATCATGTAAAAAGTCCACAGATTTACCATATTTTTACCATAATATTCTTAACTGTTGCTCTACCATGTCATGTGTAGCCAATGCACAGTAACTACAACACATTTACCATGCTTCTCCCACCCTAACCGTAGTTTTACTGTGGTATTTGTAGTTACTAAAGCATAATAACCACAACATTTACTATGGGTTTACCACAGTAACCGTAGTTTTACTGTGGTATTTGTAGTTACTAATGCACAATAACCACATCATTTACTATGGGTTTAGCACAGTAACCGTAGTTTTACTGTGGTACTGTATTTGTAGTTACTAAAGCACAATAACCACATCATTTACTATGGGTTTACCACAGTAACCGTAGTTTTACTGTAGTATTTGTAGTTATTAAAGCACAATAACCACAACACTTACCATGGTTTTACCACAGTAACTCCTTACTGTATACTAATTGTAAAGCACAGTAACCACAATGCTTGCCTCACCTTTAATACCTTTTTGTGAAGTAATTGTAATTCAATATTTTTTTCTATCTTGCAGTTACATCAGATCACATATTCCAGCAGCTCTTTAAATAAGCCATCTCTTGTAAAAGTCTCTCTCTCTCTCTC
>NW_015516412.1:1384-2670 GCF_001515645.1 Sinocyclocheilus grahami | reverse complement strand
GTCTCAACATGTATATGTTTCTCTTCATTTCAGCTGAAAGGGAAGACCAAAGGAAGGCCTGTCATGGGATTTGAATTTGACCATCTTGTGCGTTTATGGAGAAGACCAAAAGCTGCAAAGGCAAACACTTCCAATGGTACGTCTGTGTTGATCTGAGCACTTGGACTGAACTTTACTGCAGAGACATTTTTCAGAGCAATTGATGTTTCTTAAACTTTGGTTTACATACCCTACAGCCCCATCAGGAAGAACCCCCAGAAAAGTGTCATGTCGAAGTAGTAATAATAATTCATACAATTTACCAAGTCAGCAAATTCATGATATTGTACAAGCGTACTCGTAAACAAATTCTATGACTTGGCCATTGCCTCAACTCATGCAGATTGTGCCCATTGTAAGTAGTCAGAGTGTTTATATCATAAAGTTTATATTAAGTCCATTGTATTCTTTATTAATCTTTACAAATTGGCACCGTCTCTTCCCGTTCTAACAGTACATGATATCTGTCCACACCTCACAGTCTGCCTTTCTTTCCATGTTGATTTTTATTGAACGCATCTGTCTAAGAAGCAAGAGTCTGGAAATGCTAGCTTAACTTGTCACGTGCTACAAATCAGATCTTCAATTAATTTGGGCAAATCAGATAGCTTAAAGCTGTTCACACCAAGAGCAATAATTATAATGAGAAGTATTTTAGCATCCACACCAAGAGGCAATACTGTTCTGTTTACTGTTATACACGCTGCAGTTACAGTATGTTGTTGTCTGCCATTTGTTGTTGTCAATGTTTTTGTTGTTCATCATGTGATAAATTCTCTTTGTTCCTTCTTGCAGGATTTCTCACAGATTACTTCGGTGCATTAAGACTTGCAGTGTAAACGCAGACTATCCGATCTTTTGACCATATCCGATTTTTTTGGCACGTCTGTTTACATTCACTTTAGACACGACTGGTATCCGATTATCTGTGTTTACATTAATTCCCACCCAAAAGGATTGTCTGCAGTGATCGCTTTACTCTGCACATGGTAGACCCTCGGGTTTTAAATGGCCGTTAAAATTATTTATATAATTCACGTCGAATGGCCATTATTATTTGCCAGCATGGACAACGGCTGTCATGGATGTTTTGCAGCACAAAATCTGACAGAACGGATAAAGACCGGAAAATAACGGTCATTTTAATTTGTTAGAATATCTGAAACCCTGAAACCTAAAATAAGTATTATATGGTTGAAAACACTGAATATTTGTGATAATATGACAAGCGCTCAGCTCTGGCTTCA
>NW_015516412.1:0-1325 GCF_001515645.1 Sinocyclocheilus grahami | reverse complement strand
ATCACACCGGTGTGATCGTACGCTTCAGGGACCAACCAAGACTGATCACACCGGTGTGATCGTACGCTTCAGGGACCAACCAAGACTGATCACACCGGTGTGATCGTACGCTTCAGGGACCAACCAAGACTGATCACACCGGTGTGATCGTACGCTTCAGGGACCAACCAAGACTGATCACACCGGTGTGATCGTACGCTTCAGGGACCAACCAAGACTGATCACACCGGTGTGATCGTACGCGTCAAAGGGTTAAAGCTGTTCACACCAAGAGCAATAACTATAATGAGAAGTATTTTAGCATCCACACCAAGAGACAATACTGTTCTGTTTATTATAAGCATGCGCTGTGGTTTTGTTGTCTGCCATTTAAATGCTCAAGCTCTTTAAAGTCTGGTGGATTCTGATTGGCTGTCAATGTTTTTATTGTTCATCAGCTGAAAAAAAATTCTGAAAGAGATTCCAACGATAATGTTCCTCTGTGTCATTAAATGTTAACTCTTAAATGTTCCTTTCATTCTGTTAAAATTACACACAAAATTCTGCCCATTTCTCTTCATCTCATTCCTTTACTCCCTCAGTCACTTACACATTCTTTTATGCTCTGTTGTAAGGTTCCCCAGTGGGGTTACCCGAGCCTGCTTGAATAAAGTGGGGAAAGTGCCTGTGAGGAGAGATGTGTTGATGATATGTGGAAACCGAGTTTGCATGATGGCCTTTTCTCAGACTCTGAATCTGATGTATACAGATGAACTCTTCTACATAGATTTGCCAGGGAACTTGAGCTTGAAGTATATAATTATAACTGCTTAATGTATATGTTTAAACATTAAAGGGGTCCTATTATGCTTTTTCACTTTTTCAACTTTAGTTAGTCTGTAATGTTGCTGTTTGAGCATAAAAAAGATCTGCAAAGTTACAAAGCTCAAAGTCCACTTCAAAAGGAGATATTTTATTTAACAGAAATCACTTTTCAAAAACTAAAACGAACGACTTGTTTGGACTACAACGCATATTTTCTGGGATTTGTGATATCACAAATATCGATGAACGGGACGAGATCTGGTTGAGCTGCACTAGAGAACATTTACATTTACATTTAGTAATTTTGCCGACACTTTAATCCTAAGCGACTTAGAATTGGGGAATACATAAAGTGATTATTCTTAAAGAGGCAAACAGACACAAGAAGTGCTTGAAATACCAAGTTGTAGGCATTGTTCAAATAAGTACAAGCTAGAAAAGGGAAGGAATAAATAAAGATAATTATTATTATATTTTTTTTTTAAAGATGAAGTCAAGTAGCATTTAAAGAGATGAGTTTT
>NW_015516411.1:4319-4680 GCF_001515645.1 Sinocyclocheilus grahami | reverse complement strand
ATAGATAGATAGATAGATAGATAACTTTTAATCGATTAAAAAAATAACTAATTGCACATTTTCTGTAATTAATCATGATCAAGCATCTAAAATAAAAATTTGTAAACTTGTAATCATAAATGTATATTTTGCTATGAATTATGAATAAAGGCAAGTATCATCAGTACCTATGCTGATACTGATACCTCTATTACTTTTAATATTTTATTATCAATTTCTGGGGTAAAAAGTGTAAATATAGCCATTTAACATTACAGTAAAATTTGTGCCATCATTTATACATTTAATAGACATACAGAACATTAAAAAACATATTCATTTACATTTAGTCATTTAGCAGATGCTTTTATCCAACGCGACT
>NW_015516411.1:4082-4309 GCF_001515645.1 Sinocyclocheilus grahami | reverse complement strand
CTTACAGAAAACCTGTTTGCATTGTTACACTTTCAGATAAACAACGTTTACTATTTTTAATCAATTTTTCCCTCACGGGGACCGCAGGCCGGTCCCCACAATGTCAAAAATGTCAGGTTTTTGGTCCCCACAATGTAGCATAAACAAGTACACCCACACACACATCTATCTAGACTGCTTCTATAGATAGATAGATAGATAGATAACTTTTAATCGATTAAAAAAAT
>NW_015516411.1:1539-2377 GCF_001515645.1 Sinocyclocheilus grahami | reverse complement strand
ACTAAATACTTTTTTTCCCCACTGTATATATATATAATATATATACACACACACACAAACAAAGATATTATTATTATAATATTGATTTTAATGACCAATTTTACCTTTCAGACCCAGAAAATCTACAAGAAACCCACATTTTCTTCATTAAAATACTACTACTAAGAACTGGTTGCAAAGAGTTTTCTCCCAACAGTAGGTTACACTGTTTTATTGTTGAATAACAGCATAAAAAAATAACATATTAAATCCAAAGCCCAACACTGATCAGCTGCAGCATCGCTTAATTAAATCGTCTTTGACTATCTCAAAAGCTTTGACACGTTCAGCTTTTTCAGTTATCAAATTTCTTTAATAATAAACCTCATCTATTAAAACAGCTGTGATAAAGTCTTATGGGGATTAATTTTTTCCCTTCGCCAAAAACATTAATAAAACTCGAGTGAGACATTTTGAGGAATCATCTGCCCTGCTGGAAGCCCCTCAGATTACATTAACCTCGCAGAGAATCAATTACAGCACTAGCATATGTGTGACAGGGTGACGTGGTAGAGCCGTACATCTGTTAAAAACTCTAGGAAAACTAATCATGATAATTGGGCAGCTGTTATTTACATTACTGTGACAGTCAGAATGTGTTTCCACAGAGAACAAACACAGCAGCTGGGCTGATAAATGTAGGTGTGGTTTCCATGATGGGAGAAGAGAGATTGTTCTTAATCTTAGCATCACTAATGATACTGTGTTTGATTATTTTGGTAATTTAGTACAATCATTATATAGTGTGTGATATTGGCTTCTGAAAACTATTTCTTTGAGTTCAGGAATATGATTGATG
>NW_015516411.1:0-337 GCF_001515645.1 Sinocyclocheilus grahami | reverse complement strand
TTGCATGTAGACGTCTGAACATCAAGCTGAGAAGATTTTTTTTCTTTTGATGAATGAAAGGATAATCATGAAGTAGAACAAATACAAATACTTCTCCAGATCACTATCATTGGAAGTGTTCATATTTTCTTCAGTGAATTACAATTTTTATAAATAAATATTTATATTTATTTATGCACTTAAAAAGAGGTTTGTTCTAAAACGCGATAAACGGCATTTTTAAGCGTTTAAGAGTTTCCATCAAAATCAATATTGTATCTGGTCGGTATTGAAAAGTCAATTTTTTTATTTGACGTAAAATGCGATATCCGCCGAGTTATTCTGTCATGTTTTCTCC
>NW_015516410.1:2593-4672 GCF_001515645.1 Sinocyclocheilus grahami | reverse complement strand
AACATTAATATGAACTAAAATGATCTACATATATATTTATCATATTAGTTTAATTTAAAATTAAGTAACCGTGTAATTGCACCCTGCCAATGAAGGTATATTGCATGTTAAAAATGGTCAGTTTTGCTCAAAATATTCCAGAATAAGTCATTGTTCACTATTAGCGATCCTCACCACTGAGCTGTTTCACTCAAGAACCTTTGTGACTGTCTGGATCATTGATTCAGTGAGTTGAATTATCTGTCAGAATGATTGTCTAAACTAATTCATTCAAAAAATGAAATTCAAAATAATGATTCCTTCACAAAAACGAAGAAAAACACAAGCAAACAGGTGGGTTTTGTATGCGAAAAAGAGCGATAAAGAGAGGAGATTTCATGTATGCATGGTTGTGTTTATAAAAATATTCAAATTGGTCAAATTTGCTCGATATATTACAGAATAAGTAATTATTCACTAGTAACCATCTACTTTTACTGAGCGGTAACCTCAAGAAGCTGTGTGCCTGTCTGAATCATTGATCCAGTCAGTTGAATTTGAAAATCAAATCTATCAGACTGATTTTCAGAATAACCGATAAATTCTAAAAGATCCAACTCAAAATAATGATTCCTACATACAAGCCTAGGAGAATTCAGGAGGGTTTTGTGTGCAAACGAGAGAGAAAACGGAGGATATTACATGTATATGGTTGAGTTTGGTTGGAGAGCCGTATATTGATTTCATCAAGACTATAAAGGTGCGTGTGACCTCTGTGTGTGTCACTGTATTGGTAGCTGTGGGCACATTGATTACCTGGCAAAAGAAACAAATTACTTACTGCATACAACATTTGAAAAGAACCCCAAGATATGTGTTTTTCAGGAAAAAAGTGTAGTGGAAATATATGTATATGCTGTAACATCCTGAAGGGTGACCCAAAAAACATGCTGGTTGTTTTTGCCTTAAGTTACACTAACTTGAAGTACAACGAGCCTAGCAACAATTCTTCCCGGAGAACATTTATCTGTTCTCATGTTTGAAAATGTGATTTTGACCATCTGCGTCCTAACACATGCCAATGCCCATCAAACCTGTGATGCGTTACATATGGAGCGGAGGGTTTGATCCTGTGCTCGCTTTTGCAAATCGCAACGGATGAAGCGGAGTTATATTTAGCTGCTATTTGTGTGAAGCTGCTAAAATACTGCCATCCTCTACAGTGAGTCACTAGTAAATAAGTTTGAACATGGAGTCAAGGAGACGAGCCAGACAGAGCAGACAGAAGTCTTTAACATTTACGCCAACAGAGCCAAGGTCAAATGCTGCCAAGATCTCCCTGGATCAGTTTATTCAATAAATCCACAGGTAATGTCTTTGCTTGTAACTGTGATTTAATATTTGATGGGAAAAGTCAAATAAACTGTAATAAATATTATGAAAACAAAGTTAAAATAGAATTATGTCTTTAATTCGACCTCATGTCGTTCCAAACCGTTGACTGACTTTCTTGCATGCGACACAAAAAGGAGAAATTTTGAATAATGTGCTGCTTTTGCTTTCCATAACATTACAGATAAAGAAACTGAAGCTTTCAAGGCTGCAAAAGCACATAAATGTATATTAAAAGTGGTCAAATTTGCTTAATATATTCCAGAATAAGTCATTATTCACTAATAAGCGTCTGCTCCTCTGAGCTGTTAGCTGGATCTGAACCTGAGCTGAATCATTGACTCAGTGATTTGAATTGGAGTTCAACTAATGAATTGAAAGGATCCAACTCAAAACCATTTTGCTCACAAATTAAACTGGCCTATTCTCATTTTACTGAATTATTTTGGTTGTTCCTCACATAAAGCTACTGCATGACTTTGAATGAAGTGCATGAATCATATGAACGACTGTTATGATACTTTTATGGTGCCTTTGCATACTTTTTGAAGCAAATGGCACGTTCTTCAAAATATATTGATTTGTTTTTCACAGAAGTTTGTGCATTGTACAGATTTGTTCCAGATACATATATACACTGAACAAAATTATAAACACAAAACGTTTATTTTTGCCCCCATTTTTCATGAGCTGAACTCAAAGATCTAT
>NW_015516410.1:1424-2520 GCF_001515645.1 Sinocyclocheilus grahami | reverse complement strand
GCATGATTATTGCACAGGTGTGCCTTAGGCTGGCCACAATAAACATGAGGGTGAGCATAAAGAGACTGTAATCAGTTGTAATCATCAAACGTTGTCATGGATCCTAATGTACCTCAAATTAATCTTTAGCTTTGTGCTAGATGCTAATGCAGTCTCTGATATGCAGTTTAGACTTAGATGCTCTTTAATCTGTGCAAGCCAAACCAGGATTGAACAAGGAAAATCAAATAAGCAGATGGCAATCTCCTGAAATTAGAGTATAGCTGCTTCTTCCAAGTACCAAATTATATCAGCAGCTTTACTTTACCAGTGTTAAGCAGGACGACAAGCTGTTCTTTTATGTCAGTAACATGTAATCCCTTGAAATGTATAATCTGTGCAAAAAACACCATACAACTGATTAAGGTTTCATTTTAGTGAATGATTGTCGCTCTTAATTAATTGTGTTTAACAGCCCAATGAGGAATTAGTTTGATTTGTTTGTTATTCGGATGTCTTTTTCCACAAGGCACGAGGGAACTTCTGTGTGGATGTGTATGTAAATGTGTGTGCACTTGTCAGAGGCATGTATCTGTTTGTGTGTGAGTGTGTGTGTGTGAGTGGGTGTTTACATGACTGCTGTTGTTTTTGCCCTTCTCTGTGTAAATGCCAGTCAATCCCAGCTGAACAGGCATTAGTCTGTGTCGAGTGCGGACCGCGGAGGGAGGGACGCCACAATACATCTCTGTTTTTAGGTGTTGCGCACAGGTGGCTCTCGGCTAGGGAATTCGGCTAATTAAGTGACGAAAACAGGATACGAATCCAAGCAATCCTAGGAGATCTGCCAAAGAGCTGGAGCTTTCAATGAAACCTAAACTATCTCACATAGTTCCCAGAATTCCATTTCCTGTACTCTGTCATTTTGAGGGTCGCGGGACTCCACTGCGGAATGAAATGTCTGGCATGTCACATTTCTGGAATATTCTGATGGGTTAGATGCATTATGAAGCTTCCAAATATATGAATGTAGTTATAATGAGGGAGAATGACAGTGAAAGCCATTTCTCTGTCTCAGATTAGATGATAGATAGATAGATAGATAGATAGATAGATAGAT
>NW_015516410.1:0-899 GCF_001515645.1 Sinocyclocheilus grahami | reverse complement strand
AAATAGTCTTTATATTTTTTCACTCTGAAGCAGAAATGTGCTTCCATAAGATGCCTGTTTTATAATCTAAAATTAAATAACAAAAAAAGCCTCAGAGACAAAACCACATCATTAATCACAAAACAACGTACCAGTCTACAGAAATACCGAGAGAAATAATACTGATAGAAATATATTTACAGATGGTTCACCATGAATATAAACATGAATCCATTATTGTAATGACATGTACCACATGACATCATCAAATCGTGTCTAATCTGCCGGCACTGATAACAGACCATCAGGACAGAATGTAATCACACCTCAACTGCTCATCCCACAGCGCACACAACAACTGACTCATGAAATGACATAATTCATAGCATTTATTACGCGACTGCATAACACTTTTGAGGATCTGGGAGCACTGCATTGAGCTGTTTCTATTTCCGGCACACAAACACGCCTGTTTTTCTTCTGCCCTGAGAGAGTGTGAAGGTGATTTGTGTGAACCGTCCCACCGCATTCCCCCTGACCCTCTACCATTTCACCCTGCTGCTCTCTGCCCTCTCTTGGCCTGTGCTGAGGATGCCCACCTGCCTGTGAAATGGAAACCATCCACTATTCGAGGCTGCACCGAAAACCATAAAATGTAAATGTTCTACGGTCTTCCCAGCTAACGGAGGTGTATTTGGATTGTTTTACGAGCAGTTAAATTACATGGCTCTTCTCCTACTTCAACACAGCCTACAGTTATGAGTAAGTAATCGTTTTGTGACATACTCTCATGTTATAGAACTAAAGAAAGAGAAACAATATCACAAGATATTAAAAGATTTTATTTAGTGCTGGACAATAACAAATCACATCACATCCAAAATAAAAGTTTTTGTGTGCATAATATATATATATATATA
>NW_015516409.1:4270-4673 GCF_001515645.1 Sinocyclocheilus grahami | reverse complement strand
CCCAATGACAATCCAGGTTCTCAAACTAATTTAACTATGTATAGAAACAGACATAACTTTGTATCTATCGACCTTTCTTTCCGTTCGGCAGCTTACAAACAAGCCAGGGCTTTAAAATGTATCCTTAAGTGCTTGTATCCTAACATCCTGCTTGTGTAGACATACATCAACACAAATATCCTATCCCAGAAAAAAACTGACACACAGACAAATACAAATACCAGGCTTTGCGGAGAAGGTAATAACCAACCTGTCATGTCACATATACTGTTCACTAGATTATGAAGTAATTGAATCATAGTTGGCACCGCAGGGACAATTATACATATGAGAGATGTGCAATGTGGTTAAGTCATCATATTTATTGCCCTCACTTAATCTCTTTTGCTCTCTTCCCTTCAAT
>NW_015516409.1:2006-2533 GCF_001515645.1 Sinocyclocheilus grahami | reverse complement strand
AATATCAGTTCTAATTTGTATTCAGTTTATATTTTCATATAAATCAGTCATTTGAGTACAGACAATTATCTGCCTAATACTTTATTGTTGCATAGATGTCCTGCTGATTAGTGGGCTTGGTAAGTAAGAGTGATACAATCTCGAGATGTCTAGTGTAATCAAGTTTATTGTATTCTTTTCATTACAGTCTAGTATGAAATATTGTCCCTCTGGAACTACAGTGGGACAGGTGAGATTTTCACCCATCAGCAATGGCAGTACATCTAGTGTTATTTCTATGTGTATTGTATACATTTATATTTACGACTTTAAATCTAAGATTGAAATGAATCCTAGATGAGTAAATAATCTGATTAATCAATACACATAGAGATAGCAAGAAAGATTTAAATTATCCTTCACATTGCTGTTTCAGTTAATTGTAGCTTAGTAGAAATCACCATTTTGACTATAAGCAGCTGAGATCCTCAGCGCAATGTTAACTCTGTTTTTCTGTGAAAGAGTTTATTCAAAGAGAAAGTGATATT
>NW_015516409.1:0-418 GCF_001515645.1 Sinocyclocheilus grahami | reverse complement strand
TGTCTTTAACGTCACAGCTTCGGAAATAACTTGAGAAGAGAACTGAGATGAATGGAAATGCTAACAGATAGCTCTCTCCAGATAATATAGACTTTCTTGGTAATACCACAATGTAAAGTAAAAAGATCTCTACAAATCTCTGACAATGCAATCTGCTGTTGCTCTGACCAGTAAATTCAATTTTGTGCTATGGCTTGATCAAAGGAAATAGAAACTCATGCAGACGCACGCAACAGCATGGATATGTACAACTTTCATGCACTTTGCTGCATACTTCTCGTGTTGTTGTGTCCGCAATACCTTGACCTGTTCAAAGTCCACAGCGGGCCCACAGGCAGGTCACTGGAGCTCAAGACATTACTGTGCATTATTTAACAATAAATGATAACGGCTGCTACATTATAGATTAAAGGAGAAG
>NW_015516408.1:2727-4673 GCF_001515645.1 Sinocyclocheilus grahami | reverse complement strand
TATTTGTAAGTCGCTTTGGATAAAGGCATCTGCTAAATGACTAAATGCAAATGTTTTTTTTAGTAATGCAAGCATTGTTGTCTCATTTCTGCTCATTTGTTTATTAAGCTCTTCACAATCTATATCTTTCAACAAACAACGCTCTCTCTGTATAGTAGTATTGTTGTTATTATTTTAATAGAGAGGATTTTCTGTCTACTAAAGTCAGCCGGAGTTACCATCACCTGACCTGCGTAATGACCTTGCAGTCGCCTGGCTCCACATCTTGTGTCTCTCATTAGAAGAAGAGAAAAGAAACATTGTCTGGTGCCAGACAAGAGGCCTTGCAGTGAGCTGTAAAGAGACATGTGACTCTGGTGTTGCTCATTGCTGGTGTGTTCTTCTGTGCAAAGCCATTTTAGGCTAAATTTGGTTCAGGGTGGAGAGTGTCATCACACAGTGATGTGTAATATTGTAGGACGTGTTTAGATGGACATTTAGAAATGATAAGTGAAACGTGGTGGCCTGTGTCCTTATGCTTAGCCTATGAAGAGATGCTTTTGTTTTATTTATAAATGATTTTTGTTATCAATTAAAATCGGGTCAAATGTTCACTAAAAGTTTATTTTCTTGTTTGACAAGCACTGAATTGGAAAAAGTATCATTTTTTTTGTTCTCTTTAGCTTCAAATCTGTGAGGAATCAGATGTAAAACATTGTACCCACGGAGATAAAAATAATATTTTTGGTTATTAATTATTTTGGTGGTAGATAAACAAAACACCAAAGCCAAAAGAGGATATGACACACTGTGTGAAACATACTGAGACAAGTATGGACAGTTTTGCAATTTATTACATTTAAAATAAATCCAAGAGTGTTTTTTTAATACATTCTAGTTATTAGTAAACCGAGTTCGGTTGACAAGCTGGAAGTAGTGGACAACTTTTACATTTAAATGTCCTATTTATCATTGAATTTTACATTTTAAATATTCAAAATGTTACATATTATGCATATGTTAACTGTGGTGTACGTATATCACAAGTTTTACAGCGTCTTCCAATTTCAAAAGGGTTTCAAGTTTGGCTCGTTTCAAAGCAACGAAGAGAATGCGCATGCGTTAAACACAATGAGACGTGCCTAGGAAACGTGTGATTCCATTGGCTATTTCCCCGAACGGTTGCAATTCAAAAGGCACGCCGGCGTCCGTCGAGTTTCTGATTGGTTCACGATGCTGTCAGTCAGTCCGGTAGGAACAGAAGGGGCGGGACTCTTAGCTGAGCTGTGGGTACGCTGCTGCGTCCAGAAGATAGATAAACAGAATATGCTAACCTATGATTGACGCAACTAAGTTACAAACTCATCCAACTAGATACTGATACGCTAAACTGGCAAACCGATGCTGTCGGAGAGGAGCCGCGCGTGCTTGTCTTGTGATTTACATGCGTTTGCCCAGCAACCCATCACGAACAGCAAGCTAGTTAGCAACATGATGATGGCCAGCTGAATATTGTTGTGCCTTCAGCTCGTTATTATTGCGCTTTAACGGGTTAACCTTCATGCTTTTCTGCTTTGAATAGTTGCCTTTCATGCATCCTTTCCACATGCACTCCTAGAATTGTAGTTATGTGACCGGAGCCGCTCAGTTTGAGGTTCTTGTGCGCCATCAAGCTAAGCTAACAGCACAGGAATGGTGTGCATGGGCCAAACCCCTTTCTCATATTAGCTCGCACTCGCAGCTAACCATCTACAAGTTTAGACCAGAACGTGGAGAGTTTTCTAGAAAGAAAGGCGGTGCAGATCGAACAAGCAGAATGTTGGTCTGCTGAAACCCACGGATCACTTCCTTAGGTATTGCTCGAGACCTACATTGACCCTTAAAGTCACCATGAAATCAAAATTGATACTACTTATTGTTTGAGGAAATATAGTAGTGTTTCTTAGAAATAATTTATCTGTGCACTT
>NW_015516408.1:1983-2649 GCF_001515645.1 Sinocyclocheilus grahami | reverse complement strand
CTCTCTCCTGTAATCGATAAGATCGCAGCAGCAATCGACATCATGGTGGTGAGGTGCATTTTTGGTTGTTCTTCTCCACATGTCCTCTTCGCTATCCCGAAAGAACCGTCTCGGCGTGCCCGATGGCTCGAATTTTTACACTTTGAAGAAGGAGGAATAAACGCGAATTCGCGATTGTGTGCAAGACATTTTACAGAGGATTGCTTCAAAAATTTGAAGCGATATGAAATGGGATTAGTCCAAATTCTGCATTTGTCTGACACTGCTGTCCCCTCTTTGTACACCGTTGGAGTGTCAACGAATGTGAAGGCTAGTAAAACTGATTAACTAGCTAACTAGAAAGAATCGTATAACTTCTTTAGATGGATGTTATGAAATGGCGTTTTGTGTGTTTCATTAATCCAATAGCCACTTACACGAGATGTTGGATGCCAATGTGCCCCCAAAACTGTTCGCAACACTGGAGTGCAAGTGGCATTCTCAACTCCAAAGCCGAAACGACGGAGTAAAGGTAAAGTGTTTTTGATATTCGCAGTAAATCGTTTTCAGGGTTTGTTTCAATTGTCTGATCATATTTTGTCTTCATTTTAGCGGTCCAGGTAAAACCTTGGGGCCCGTCTTTGTCCTGCTCTACTGCAGATCTTGGCACCATGTATGATCCTCCTT
>NW_015516408.1:0-315 GCF_001515645.1 Sinocyclocheilus grahami | reverse complement strand
TACAGCTTGTGTGAGTGAGTGATCATATTACAGTTTATGAGCACATGTGTAATGACGTATTACAACCTACAGATTTCCCATGTTCTCATAAACCCAGACTTAAAAAGAACATATACCAGTTTGCATGTGTGAAAACATGCGTATATGCATAGCACATAAGTGTAATGAATGTGATCCTACACTTCTGTAACAAAGCTGCCTAACCTCCCAACAACCAAGTTTTTCTCGACCAGTGCCCATATTCCTGCAGAAGCCACAGGAACACCTGAAGAACAGGTATAAAAGGACAAAGCTGCCATTCAACAATGTTGCTAA
>NW_015516407.1:4312-4673 GCF_001515645.1 Sinocyclocheilus grahami | reverse complement strand
CCTGGTCTCTATATCTTGCTATTCTTATTCGTCTTCCTCTTTATCTCCGTCTGTCTCTTGTTCTCCTACATTCACACAAAGCTACTTTATGTTTCTGCTTGGTCTCATGTTTCTCCATAAGAGGAGTTATAATGAGCCATATCTCTGAAGACATAGTAGATAACAGACTTCTCCTGCAAACGCAACCAATAAGCTTAACCTGCTACCGTAGTGATGCCTTATGAAAGGCGATCTACTGCTTTGCACATGCATCTTGGGTAGATCTCCTAACATGCTGCAGCACATGTTTCACAGACCACACTGGGTGTTTGACCAGAGTAACCTTGGCGATAAGAGAACAGCTGCAGGGCTGATCCAGGAT
>NW_015516407.1:1487-4038 GCF_001515645.1 Sinocyclocheilus grahami | reverse complement strand
ATCAAGTGCTTGCTTATGTTTTTCCCAACCAGAGTGTCTTGATTAAACACGCAACATGATTTAGTGAATCCTTTGTTGGTCCTAGAAAAATACTCATTTGAAACAATCATATCCTTAATCCTAACCTTAAACCTAGCCCTAAATATCACCCCCTCCCTAAAATTTGATTGGTTGCTTCAACTACCAACAAGAGTGATTCAGGAGCATGTCCTACTTGGCTAAATCAGATTAAGCTAGATGAAACACATATCCATTTGAATTTAGAAAATCAGGTTTAAGATGAGTAACATGGCCTAGATCTCAAGCCTCTCAAGCAAAGCATTATATCTGAAATCAGGAAAAATTAAAAGGAAAGGACTGTCTGAATTAGAAAACCCTCTCCCGGTTGCTGTCAGTGAAAGGCAGTTATTCGGCGGGAAGCTAGAATAAAGGCGGTACTCTACCAGTCTACGAAAAAAAAAGCAATGAATGAGAGATACTGGAGTGGAAAGATAGCAGCAAGTTACAAGTATAGGTGTGCTATGGTTATTTATTCTTTCAGCCTGTATTGGTCTCTTTTAATTTTCTCTCAGAGTGCCCGACAAATTAGAAGAGCGATTCCTCCACTACCCTCTGGAGTGAAATGTGATTCAGCAGTGGGCAGTGAGGTTGTGAGGTGCTGTATAGTCTCAGCAGTGTATGCGTGTGTGAGATGAAGCAAGCAGGGTGTGATGTACTGCTAGCAGGTGGCCTGGCTTTAGTATGCAAGAAAGCAGGATGGAGAGCGGAGTATGTGTGTGCCAGTCTCTAAGTCTCTCTCTTCCTGTCTCTTTCCTCCCTCTCCCTTGGCTCTGCTCCCAGCATATGGCTCAAAGATGGGCATCCACGGGGCACGCATTAAGACCCACTGACACATAAACCAACAGACCTGATGCAAGACTGACCACAATGACCTTTTTCTGCTCCAGATGACTGTGGCCAGTGCTTGCTGTTTGTTTGCTTGTGAACATTAGTACCGCTGCACATGCAATTCATGTGGGCGAGGTGATAATAATAATGTTAATTAATCACAATTAATTGCACATATATCGATATTTGCAGAGGAAAGCCTGTAATTTAAGTCATAACATTACATATCATGCCATCTGCTGGGTATTTTTTGCAGTAGGCCGCTGCTGTCAAGATGAAGGATAGAATCCGAACTGTGATTCACTTGAATTCGTCCAAACAAACATAAGAGGTGCCAGCTCTCTGGATTCCAGAAAAGAGGATTATAAGGCTGAAGCTCAGCACACCCTCAACCCGTTTCCTGCACAAGCTGGGCTGATCCAATCATCCTGACACACTCTAAACAAGTGAGGGGTCATGCTCTTTGCCTCCTTGGAGTGTCTATCATGGGACCCCCGGGTGCTGGTGCATTTGAGTGACACAGACTCTGAATGTGTGTGATCCTGTTTAACCTCTGTTCCCTGCCTGTTTAGTATGCAGACCTGTGACATTCATCTAACCACAGAGAACGAGAGATGGACTGCTGCCAGGCAATACAGAGGAGAGGGGAAAAGGGGAGAGAAGGAGAGGAGATAAAAGTAGAGAGGGAGGGAGGGGAAACAAAAGAAGAGAGAAAAGGAGATGAGAGGAGAGGGGAGGAAAAAAAGAGGAGAGGAGATAAGAAGGTGAAAGGAAGAGGAGAAAAGAGGAAAGGAGACAGGAGGAGAAGGGATGAGAAGAGTCAAGAAGAGAGGAAAGGGAGAAAAGACTCAAGGAGAACAGAGAACGGGGGATGAGAGGAGAGAAAAGCAGGAGAAGAAGAGAAGAGACTAGATGAGAGGAGGTGGAAGGAGAGACTAGGAGGAGGTGAGAGGGAATGAGACGAGAACAGAAGATGGAGGGATGAGTGGAGAGACAAGACACAATAAGACATGAGGAGAGGAAACAAGCATAGAAGAGGAGAGACTGAGAGAAGGAGGTGAGAGAAGAAGAGAGAAGGAGGTGAGAGGAGAAAAGGAAACAGAGGTGATGGGAAGAGAAGTGAAGAGGCAATTCAAGAGGAGAGGGGAGGAGCAGGTTGGGAAGGAGAGGAGACCCAAAGATGGGAGATCAGAGGAAAGAAGAGAAGAGACTAGACAAAATAAGGCATGAGAAGAGGAGATAAAAGTGGAGAACAGGAGAGGGGACTTGATGAGACCAGAGGAGCCAATGAGATGAGAGGAGAAAAGAGAAATAAAAATGGAGAGGGAACGAGACAAGTGAAGAGGAGAGGGATACAAAGGAGATGGGAGGAGAACAGAGAATAAGGGGGTGAGAGGAGAGGAGAAACAGGACAAAAAAGAGGAGAGGGATACAAAGGAGATGGGAGGAGAACAGAGAAAAACAGATTGAGAGGAGAAAAGAGGAAAGGGAAGGAAAGGAGACAAAACATTAGGAGAACAAGATGGGATTTTTGAGAGGAGAGAGATGAGAAATTAAGACACGGGGAGAAGAGAGAAAAGCAGAGAATAGAGGAGACTAGATGAAAGAGGTTGGAGGAAAGACTAGGATGAAGTGAGAGGAGAGGAGAGGAAGGGGAGAAAAG
>NW_015516407.1:0-474 GCF_001515645.1 Sinocyclocheilus grahami | reverse complement strand
GAATATCCAAAGTCTGAGAAGATTTAAGTGTGCACATTTCCTGTTTTGAAAAATTTAAATGCAGTTTTTTAAATTAAATTTTTAAATCGCTTATTAAATTATACACTGCATTACATTTATTTTCTCGTCATATCATATGAAATGTATGTTATTGTAGAATTTTAAATAATATTTGTTTTATTGTATCTTTTTACCTACTACACAGGCCAGTACCAATTATGGTACCAATACTAATACCAATACTACTATTAATATTATTTATGAGAATAAAATAAGTAATTATATCCACTCAACATCCTATTTCGAATGCCATAATTTTTAACATTTAATGGGCTTAAAATGTAAATGATCATACTGCTGTTTTTGTTTAACATTTATTAGTAACAATTACAGAAAATGATCAATCTTATGACTTTTAATTTAAATAAACTTTTAACTTTTAACAACCATCCCATAAACCCAGTATAATTAAGT
>NW_015516406.1:4171-4673 GCF_001515645.1 Sinocyclocheilus grahami | reverse complement strand
GGGGGAAAAAAAACAAGGTCAATGGGGAGTCTGAAAGAGAGAGGAAGAGGACCATTCAATTTAGAAATATCTAAGACATACCTAATATGTAATAGTGACCTCAGGTGCTTTCATCTATATCTGCTGTACAAATAGTGATCAGATTTTATAGAAAGGAAGTAACCCTGTCAGCCACATTTCAATTCTTCAAAGCAACCTTAAGGTATATTAGGAACACCACATTCGAATCTGTAAGAATGTATGCATTCACAACATGTTTCTGACATACATAGCTGATGTTTCTTTTAAGCAGCCTGTTTTGTGCAGAATTTCTGCACGAGGTATGGATGCTTTCTCTTTAAGTCATGGAGATATTACTGAAATGTTACAAGAACACAACATTGTGAAATGCAGTGAAGTTTAAACAGAAGAAAAGCATTTAACAGAAATAAAACGATAGAGGAGTAACAGAACATTTCCATTGTGAATTTATTGCATTTATTGTAATGATGAACAAAGTCAC
>NW_015516406.1:1325-3178 GCF_001515645.1 Sinocyclocheilus grahami | reverse complement strand
TTATTGATGGGGATTTGCTCCTGCAGCCTTGCTAAGTTTTCTCCCTCCTTGTCTCATAACTCCCCCTCTGCCCGCGCTCACAGGAAGCTGCACCTGTCACCTGGGGGCCCCTGCCTGCACTCAGGATCAATTTACATAACCTCATTTAGCAGTTCACAAATCAGAGCCATTAAGAGCTGCTAACAGGAACCAAGGGTTCTAATTTAGCCTGCCTTTCACAGTGGGAAAATTGGGCAGCTCAGGCCTACAAATAAAGACTCAGGTCTTGGCTTTGATTGTTGATTGTGATGGTAAATGTGCGGATGATTAGAGAAGATTTTCCCCTTTATTGATTTTCTGCCAAAACACAGCATGCCACGGTCCTGCTCTAGGAAGCTAACTGGAATCGGGAGGGGGGGCAAAAGCTTGAAAACGGGGGCAGGGGTTTGCGTGATCACGTGGCAAAAAAGTCCTTGCGCACCACCGCAGTAATACTGCATGAAGTTACAAGATGGCAAACACGAGGCTGTGAATGAGAAGCTTAAAAATATTAAGTTACATGTTGCCCCAGGTGACCGTTCATTGTGCACAAAAAGAGCAACGCTCTTAAATCACACTGAAACAACATAAATGAAGTAGCAAATCAAGTGGAGCATGTTGGGCTTTATTAGATATTATCATAATGGGCTTTATTAGGTACAACATTACAAAGCTATTCACAGCATTGTAATGTGTGGACGCTTGATTTTGCTCTCATGAAATAAATCTTTTATGAGAAACTTTAGAAAGGCCCCACAAGCAAGTGTATGAAATTGCAACTACTACAAGTTATTCTATTACATTATTGCATAAAAGCTGTAGTCATCAGAAGGTCATGTGAATATTAGACTTTCAGTTAAAGGGATCATCAAAATATTCTTCATTCACTCATGAACATGCTGTTCTCAACCTATAAGTCTTTTTTTCATATAATGAAAGTCAAAACTGCTGTTTTGGACTCCAGTGACTTTGTATGCCCAAAGCAATATCTTCAAAATATATTCCTTTTTGTTCTGAAGAATAAATAACATCATACAGGTTTTGAACAGCTTGAAGGTGATTAAATGATGATAGATCTATTTAAGTCAGACATGTGAAATACTATAAAACCACTAAATGAATGAAAAGTTGTTGCAAATGTCCATCTTATCTGACAGTTTTGTGACTGAATATCCTAAAACTGTATAGTCTGAAATAAATGGAAATATCTCAAATACTCAACATACTTATGAACAAAAGCCTTCACATCTATGATATGTATGCTCCTTTCTATTCCAGTCTGATTGAAGTCATTCTAATTCATAAATGTATTTCGTTGCCACCATGAATCCACCCCATGCAGACTTTTTTTTCATGGAAAGAACAGCCGTGCAATCATGTGGATGATTTTAGCTTTAACCCCTTTCATTTACCATTCATCAGATAAACTTCAGCGTGTCACTATACATAGCTCATGTCAAGTATGCTTACTCAAAATGGCTCTCAATCGGCAGTCGATTTGGCAAAGATCTTCTTATAATATGAAAGAGCTGATTCAAACTTACACGTGTTCACTGCCAAACTGGTGTATCTGAAGGTGTCTGAAGTGTTTGTTGTTTTAGCGGGCAGAGGAACTTCATTAGCCGAGTCAGGGAGCCCTTTCCATTCCTTGTTTTGGATACATATTTAAGCTGTGGTTTGGTGTCACGGGTACCGTGCCAGCAGTGTGATGCAGAAATGAAAAAGCAATGTCATCCTCAACCAAGGTTGATGATATAGAGCAGAAGAGCTAAACCGTGGCACATTTTGAATGCCTTCCTTAATCTGACACATTTATTTCAGGTGTCGGAGCCTCT
>NW_015516406.1:0-333 GCF_001515645.1 Sinocyclocheilus grahami | reverse complement strand
AAAAAATCAATAGCCTAAATAATGTATTTCAAATGTATGCAACCTATTTGCATCATTTTGAAATCGTTCCAAAGCTTTATAGAGAATATAGGCCTAATAAAATGAGCTAACTGCGGCAAGGAAAAATTCCCTGAAATTACAAAGGCACGTTTACTTGGGGGAGTGTTGGTGCGTCTTTGAGACTGGTAAAATAGGCCTGAATGTATGTGATTTGTATTGTGCATATATAGCTTCCCCCGGAAACCGAACAACCAGTCACAGAAATTCTAATCGTCACAGACGTTTACACTGATTTTCTTTGCCATAGAATTGTAAATTGAGCATAGAAATGAT
>NW_015516405.1:4079-4674 GCF_001515645.1 Sinocyclocheilus grahami | reverse complement strand
GTTGGGATCTCCAACACTCAAGAAAGTGACCTCAGACTGGCTGCATTCGCACGGTTCTGCCAGATTGGGAACTCTGTGAGGTTGCGGTTCCTCCAGTGGGCTGTAAAGTTCATGAACTTCAATGGGGAAGCTTAGACGTGGACTGTGGCCATTGTATGGCTGCTGAAGAGGGACTGTATCATCTAGAGTGTGCGGCTGCTCCTCAGGCAATGCAGGCATGGGAAGAAGTTGGTTTAGTCTCTGAAGCACCTGAAGAGGAATAAAATAAAGTTTACATAAGTTTATGTGTGTACATGTTTGCATAAATGAGAATATTTACAAACCATTTCCATGCTCGGCCTGACTCGCATTTTGCTGCCTGTGCACTCTAATCCGATTCGGAGCACACAAAGTGCCACAGCAGCAGGCCAGTGCTCAACTTTGGGATCTAAAAACCGCAGACAGGCATCCACCGAGCCTTTTTCCTCAAACTCTGAATGCAGTACATCTCTCTAAAGAAATGCAATGGCATTAGATAGTGAAAGGCAAAGTTCTGTTATAAATTATATTCAAGGGATAGTTCACCCAAAACTGAAAATTCTGTCATTAATTACTC
>NW_015516405.1:0-3273 GCF_001515645.1 Sinocyclocheilus grahami | reverse complement strand
TTTTTATTCCTCAAGTAGATTCTTACTTCTTACCAAAAACAGGCTTTTTCCTGACTCTTGTTTCACCTTCTGTCCAGTACATGTCTCTAATATAACCTACAAGCATAAAAAGAAAATTTAAAAGAAATGTAAGGGGGGGAAAAAAAGCTGAATTATGTTGGGCCAGTCATAAATGAGAAAGAAATTTTAATAGCCAGTATTCTGCAGCTGAATCATTAGCATTAAAATGCAGACATAAATCTTTATTTGTACAAATTGTACCTGGCTCCGGATATCATTTTTTAAACAGGATGCTGCGCTCACCATGCCAAGGCTGTACACGTCAAGTTTGACTGACAGCTTGCCATCACGGATGTACTCCTCTGGGAGATAGCAAAGGTTGCTATGAGAAGCGGTATCCAAGACTATAGTGCAGCTCTGGTCGACAGAGTGAGGTCTAAGACAAGCTAATCCAAAATCTGATAATTTGGGCTGCAGGTGCTCATCCAGGAGTATGTTTGAACTGTGAACACAACACAAAACAAGCTCATTTCAATGTATCATCTTCACTGGGCATCTAGAAGCTGTAGATATGGCTTCACACTGGCACCTCGTAATGTTTCCACAAATAACCATGCACGGTTGTGCAGTGTGTAGATGGTTGACTGCCTTTGCGGTGCCTTTGATGATGTTCAGCCTTTCCTGCCATGATAGAGGCCTCTGAACTTCCTGTGACAAGAGTATAAAAAAACCTTCAACTTTAGACTGCTATGATGAAACATGTTAGTTTGCTGGCAGATGATTTACCTCATGAAGCCTGTGGAACAGTGATCCGTTATGAAGGTACGGATAAACTAAACAGAAGAGATCTGCTTCTGAAAAGCTGCCCCATAGCTCCAAGATATTAGGATGCTGGTAGCTAAACAGACAAAAATGAGATTCATGGAAAAATGATCAACACCATTTGAAAAGTCATTGGAATATGATCAAGCAACCATTTACTGAACCTACAGTTGTAGAACTTCAATTTCTTTGGTGAATTTTTCCCACAATGCCTTCCAATTAGCTTTGTTTCCCTGTTAAAATAATACAAAATGTGATAAGTGTTATTCAAAACAGCATGATATATGTATGTGAAATCAGATATTAATTAGTTAGGACCTGTACAAAAACTTTCACAGCAAAAGATGTTTCCCCATTTTCTATAGTAAAATAATGTCCAGCAATTAATTAAATAATTAGTACATTATAATTAGTAGTAGTATGTTCTTGTATTTTTTTATTATATTATTAATATAGAACAATTGCCAGAAAAGAACATACAATAATAGAATGGAAGATTAATGTAATAATAACAATAATAATAAACAATTTTATAATGGTCTTTTATTTTTTATTATATTGTTTTATTATTAATATGTAATAGAACAATTGCCAGAAAAAAAAACACAATAATAGAATGGCAGATGTAATAATAATAATAATAACAGAAAAAAAACACAATTATAATGGTAAATTCGAATGGCCTATTAATGTAAAAAATATATATATATGTGAAAATTAACACTAGGTCAGTACTTGCTCTGCTCACAATTTGTAAAAAGATGATTTGCGTAACGTTTTGAGATATTTATAGACTATGACCTGTTTAAAAACTTTCACAGCAAAAGACCCGTTTCCCCATTTTCCGCAGTAGACCTCGGTGAATGCACTTGCTCCGATTTTTAAGTCCTGGTGGAAATGTCTCGTTCCCTCTATGACGTCATTATATGTGATGAAATACTTCTGTTTTTCACCTGAGATGGACAAATAAGGTTTAATCTCATATCCTTATGAAACCGCTCAAAGTAGAAATGGAAATTTCCACCTAATATCTATTAAGACAGCTACAGTTAGTACTGAACACAGCTACATGTACAATAATGCTAACTGACACAAACACAGTGAAAACCTATTTTAAATGCACTTGTACAAATTACCTTTAACAGAAACAGACACTGGATTAAGAGGTGAGATTTGACAGGATCCCTCAGTGTTTGGCAGATGCTGAATAAAAAAAAGAAAAATACAAAATACAGGGTGAATGTGAAAACATAATATCTATACATAATGTAACTAAATAAGTAAAACTAAAACTGCTCATTTAGCGACTGCACATTTTTTTGTATTCTAACACACCTAAACCAGAATAAAGTCAAGCATCTGACCAGCATCTGCTTTAAAAATCTGTAGGCTGATAACAGAATCAAAAAAGACATTACCGTGGCAAAGAGAGTGGGCGAGGATGACTTCAGCATGCAGGAGTCTAGAAAATAATTAAATGTTTGGTTAAGGTTCGTTATACAGTGGTTTCATAGCAGTATCACTAGCAGTTTCAGGTGTGTGCCGATGAATTGTGGTTTTGCGGGTGATACGATTGTTAGAACTGCACTGTGGTTTACATGCACAGCTGTGGTTATTTAAATCACATGTTTTGTTTTGCTTCACTACAGTTCATGTCATATTTAGGTTTGTCAGGTTCCTCTTTAAATTAAAATATACGTTATAATAATGCTATATGGTATAGATACTGTAGCTTCTATGACTTAAAAGAGGAAGCTAAAAGGAGGCAGTAAAATGTAAACAACCCCTACAATAGTTTACACCTATATATTACACTGTAAAAAAAATTGTTTCAACTTTTGATTTGTTACCTCATTACTAAAAATGTTAAATTTTGTCAACTTGAAATTTACGTTACTTAATGTTAAGTAAGTGACAACTTGGATATTTTAGTTGACTTAAACTTAAATTTTAGTCAGCAGGGTAACAAATTGTTTTAGGTGGAATTTTTTTTTTTTTTACAGTGTAGTTACTTACTTGCCACTACTAATAAAACAATAAATTAGACTTTTCAGACTCTTTTTGCCTTTTAAAATGATTTTTATTTAGTAAATTACTGGCATAGCCAACAGGTAACATGGTACTGTACATTTTCGCAAAGGGAAACACAACAACCAGAATTCGAGTCTTACGATGAAGATGTTACCTTGTGATTGGAAAAGACTCCTGGCTCGAGCGTGACCCATCTCATCCAGAACCTTCAGCAGATCCCCTACGGTTTTATTCTGCTGGGCCCACAACCACATGAGCTCTTGGCTCGGACTTTTCCCAGCAGCCACGTACATTTCAACGCATCTCACTTCCAGCTGACTGGGAAGGATGCGAGTAGCTGGGAGGAATCAAACGGTGATGAAGAACAGTTTTGAAATATATATATTAGGGATGCACAATATATCGGCCACCATATCGGTA
>NW_015516404.1:3599-4674 GCF_001515645.1 Sinocyclocheilus grahami | reverse complement strand
GACAGCTCTCTAAAGCTCTGTGTGATTTGTGTTCATAAAAACACCTCTGAGTCTCAGAACAAACACCTGACAGACAGACGACAGATCAATTCACAGAAACACACACACACACACACACACTAACTAACACACACTCAGACAGGCAAGCACAAAAATCAGCTGTAAAACTGCGGTGATATCAGCCATGAAGTGCACGACCTGCATCAGAAGAAACACTACACTGTAAAACAATTCTGTAGTTTTTACAAAATAATTTTGGCAGCTGTGGTTGCTAGAATAATTTTGTAAAAAATACAGAAAACTGTAAACACATTTACAGCCGAAAACTGTAAAATGTACAGTATAAAACTGTAATTTACAAAGAAGAACATTTGAATGTAAACCAGTGAATTCAACAATTCTAATTTAAAATTAACAGCATTTTACTGTAAAATTACATGAAAAGTCTGGCGTTTTTACAACATTTTACAGTTAAAATTACACTTATTTTCGCAGTTAAAGTCCCATTAGTTAATGCATTATCATTTAGCAATACATCTGTTACAATATTTATTCATCTTTTTAATGATACTTAATAAAAATACGACTTATGAGCCCATATCAGTTAGGTCCATTAATTAATTACATAATATTATAATATTAACTAAAAGTTGACATTAACATTTACTAAGATTAATAAATGCTTTAGAAATATTTTTTCATTGTTATTTCATGCTAACTAATGGGATTCATGTAAATTAATTTATTGTAAAAATGTTTCATTGTCTAGTCGAGTCATATTTATTGGTAACACTTTACAATAAGGTTCCATAAGTTAATAGTTAATGTATTAACTAACATGAACAAACACTGGACAATACATTTATTCCAGTATCTGTTAATCTTCGTTAATGTTAGTTAATGAAAATACAGTCGCTCCTTGTTAGTTTGTTAATTCACAGTGCATTAACTAATGTTAACAAGCACAACTTTTGATTTTATTTATCATTTATTTATTTATTTCTCTGAGGCAAAGCAGAATTTCCATCAGCCTTTACTCCAGTATAACGTGTCACATGATCCTCCAGAAATCATT
>NW_015516404.1:0-897 GCF_001515645.1 Sinocyclocheilus grahami | reverse complement strand
CACACACACACACACACACACACACACAGTCTGACACACACACTCACACACACACACACACACAGTGCTGATGTCATGGTGATCATGTGACTGTCAGTAAATCAGTGGTCAGTGTGGCGATGGACCACAGGGTGTGTGTTTCACCCATCAGCACTTACTTTTTTTGATTAAAATAAAGGCTTTTGTGAATAAATTTCAGAAAACAGATGAAATATGCACGAGGCCCTTTAGTGAGCAACCAATCAGGTGCTCAGAGGAAAACTGGCTGATTTCTGCACTAATTTCATTCTAATACTTTTAATTTAATGTTCACATTTGCTGCAATTGCTATAATATTGCAATATAATACATGGTGGGAAATTCCGACATTAGAAACTAAATTGAAATTGGAATGTGAATGTTGGAATGAGTGTGGTGAGAGGAACCTTATTAAGTGTAATTTGTTATGCACTGCCGCAGCAGAGAGAGAGAGAGAGAGAGAGAGACGGGCAGAGAGGAATCCTGGTTATTATGTGGTTGTGTGATGGTGTGTCAGCAGTCACACACACACACACACATGCCCGCGGCAGCCCTCAGGGTTACACACACACTCCTGTCTGCGAGTGTCTCACCTGCTCACCTGAACACAGAGAGACAGACAGCTCTCTAAAGCTCTGTGTGATTTGTGTTCATAAAAACACCTCTGAGTCTCAGAACAAACACCTGACAGACAGACGACAGATCAATTCACAGAAACACACACACACACACACACACTAACTAACACACACTCAGACAGGCAAGCACAAAAATCAGCTGTAAAACTGCGGTGATATCAGCCATGAAGTGCACGACCTGCATCAGAAGAAACACTACACTGTAAAACAATTCTGTAGTTTTTACAAAATAATTTTGGCA
>NW_015516403.1:4375-4676 GCF_001515645.1 Sinocyclocheilus grahami | reverse complement strand
GGCACGTGAATTCGCTGGCCTGGTAATGGTAGCCCTCGCAGCGCTGGCAGTGCCAGCAGCACGGCACCCCCTTCACAACCTTCTTCCGCTCGCCAGTCTGACAGGGCAGGCTGCATACAGACGCCGGCACAGATGCGTCCCCACTCGCCCACTGCATGGCATTCATCTGATGACAAACAACGTCAGAATTATTCTGGTAAATGTCAAAAAGTGTTTGTTATTTTCAGATTCAGATTTGTATTCAGATATTATGAAAGTAACATTAATTGTTATTAAAAAGATAAAGATGGAAAATTTGCCA
>NW_015516403.1:1823-3356 GCF_001515645.1 Sinocyclocheilus grahami | reverse complement strand
AAATCTGCAGACTGGCTCTGACTTTCGGCAACTAGCGTTAACTTCTCAAGACTGTAAATCAGGGCAAATCTGAGCAACAATCTGAGCAAAAAATGTCTAGTGTATTCCAGCCTTAAATCATCAATGCCAGCACATACACAATTAATTTCATGTCTATGGAGCAAAAATTTTATTACGAATTACAGGTGTTAATTCAACACCACTAATTGTACAATGTAATTGCCATAATCATTATGATTATGTGTCATCTACACCATAATCATCATTATCAAAGCAAGTAACTATTTTACAGGCAGCCTCTAACATTTAAGTACACTTGAAAAGAAATGTAGATGAACTCCATACATTTAAATGCAGCTGATCCGTCCAGTGGCCGATGATTCTGTACTCAGCCGACCTGTTTGTTATCTGATACTGATAGATGTCATAGCGTCCAGGGGCATCTCCATTTTCATTAAACACAACGAGGGTCTTGGCACTTCCTGTCCGAAGAGATGAAACAACATTATGATTGTCCTATCGTGTGCAAACCTGAATCAGACACTCTAGGCTACATAATCTCCCATGGCCAAGATGAATCCGTAAACACATCAGACAATGCTTAAGACATAAAAACATCAGTGTTTCTTCATAAAAAAACTGTCAACCAACAAGATGAATACATTACAATCAGTGATAAGCTAAAAATGAAATCAGGGTCATATTCTGAATAAAATAATTTAGTGAACTGCTAACAAAGCATGAAAGGATCATCTTCAGTTGTTACCTGTTATTATACAAATTATGGAGCCCTGGTGAGTTTTCTCGGGCCTACAGGAGTCGTCTCAGATGAGCAATTTCAGCGGCATACAGAGCAGCTCGTGAGGAGGGAGAGTTTGCATCATATGAGGATCTCTCGAGATGGGGAATCATGCATTATTAAAACACCTGCATACAGTCAGCTGTGGAGTGGGCCTGGAGGATTCCACAGGAAATGCTGCTTGCTGCTACGACACCTCGAGCAACAAAATAATCAGATTACTCATTTAGAGTCGCACAGTCTGCACACACAATATCTTTTAAGATGTGTCTGCGTGCCAGGCAGCTATTCAAAATGAGTCAATTCATTGACAAGGTTAGAGCAAAAGGGAAGTGAATTGACTGATAAAATAAAGTCAACAATAGAAGTTCTTCCTAAAAACTGTAGGTGACATTTCTGGGGACTGTAGCATGATGATGGTCAGTTTTCATAATTTAGTGTACTGTATTGGTATGACAAAAACGGTACATTTGTATTGCAAAAAAGGGGGGAAAAATTAATAAACACATTTGTTTATCAGATAACAAAATAATCTAATCAAATAACAAAAACACAACAACAAAACAAAAAAACAACAACAAAAAACAAACAAAAGAAAAACAGCAAAAAAACTAAAGCAAAACACAACAAACCGAAAACATCACAAAAAAGCAAAACAAAATACAACAAGAAAAACAACGAAACAAAGAAAAAACAGAACAAAAAACAACAAAAACATCACAGCAAAACAAAAC
>NW_015516403.1:0-1425 GCF_001515645.1 Sinocyclocheilus grahami | reverse complement strand
CTGTGCATTGCTTCTGTTTTTTTGTTGTAAAATATGAATCCAGAACGAAGTTGGCATAAGCCTCTTCATCTTGATGCAGGACACTGACCATTCTCTAATCAACAACTTGATTGCAGCCTCTCGTTCGTACAATCCAAACGCCTCGTACAAAGACTGTGACAATACACAAGGAATGATTAAAGGGTGGACGAGATGTTTTGATTAAGCCAAGTCTTGGTTTAATCACAGGTTAGACCTCATTCTCAAGACTTGAAATTAGACAGTGCTAATTCAAAGTGGCCTGTGGAAAGCAAAACATGAAGAGGGAACGCGCCTATAACGAACGAGTCGTCCTACTGTAATTTATGTGCGCATGTAGGCACAAGTTTCGACTTGATCTCGGCATTACTTTTCACAGTACATGCATTGCAAATATCATCCGCAGTGGAGTGAATCACTCCTGTGCACTGCCTGAAGATGTATCTCATTATAACACACCGTGGCTAATATTCAGCATCAACAATGAATCAGCTCAAGTGTGCTGTATTTAAAAAGAACAAAGGCCAACGAAATGAGTTCATATGAGCATTCGGCACAGATGATCAAAACTGTGAATCATGACGGCATATGTGATGAATCAACAACTCCATAAACTCCTGGAGTCCCAGGCTCGATTATTAGGGCCAGACACACAATTCCCATGTGTTAGAAGTGGGCTACTTTTGAACCGCTACGTCTTAATTAATTTCCTGTGAGGGAAACGCCTTCGACAACCTCGTGGACTCAAGGGAGATTCATACTAATAGCTATTTGATGGAGCTCATGCTCAAGTGGTGTGTTTGCCAGCTCTCTTACGGGAAGTGCTAACCTAATCAACAGAAGTTGAATGCTCGAGACGCTCACGCCATTGAAACACAGCCCGAGTAAATGGTAAATAAGACCGTTTTCGCTCTAAGGAGGGCATTCAATCATGTGGAGAGAATGAAAGATCATCTCTGTGGGGTGCATCTCCAATACAGTCCACCAGGCGTGGACCGCAACCAACTGTGCCACCACATTTGTAAAAACCGTCGCCTCTAGCATTGCCTTTTTGCCAAAAGTGAAGACATCTGAACACTATGCTGGTTCACTGAATTGGATTAGAGTGTTTTTTCCGTCTTCCGAGAGGCCTATGCTAATGTGATTTGAACTACCTGAGGTTTGTGCAAAAATAAAGTTATAAAAAAAGTTAACAATGGAAAACTAAAAATAATTAATTAAATAATTTTGCCACAAACCGATATGTAATATTAGATAATTTTCCTAAATAAATAAATGATAAAGAAAATATTTTTGTCTCACTTGTTTGATTGGGTTCTCTTTGTCTACTTCCAGGACTTGTGTTTTGGTCATATTTACGCTGAAATATAGAAAATTCTAAAGGGTTCGCAAACTTTCAAGCAGCAC
>NW_015516402.1:4117-4676 GCF_001515645.1 Sinocyclocheilus grahami | reverse complement strand
GCCGAAGGCTTCGAGAGGGGTCAGCCCACTGGATGACATTGATGTTGGAGTGGGTCACAGAACATGCCAAGCAGGTGATTAGCCTGATGTCTTATCACTTGCACGGTGGCTTTGAAATGTTTTACTGTGAAGTTGTACAATTAAGGATTTTGACTTTCCCTATTCTAGGTGTCCCGCATGTTACCAGGAGGTCTTTGTATTCTTGGCCTGTTTTTAGTAACCCCACCTGAACTCTCCAAAGATGCCCAAAATGCATTAAAAAGGGTATGGTCTTTGATGTATTTATTTTTTTTATCTGCTCATTTGTTTATTTGTTAGAAAATATTTTTTATTAATTTTATTTAATCAAAAACTATTTATGTATTATTAATTGTATATTTTTCAATGATTTAATTAATTATAATTAAAATATATTATACTAATCATTTAGTAATTGACTGGACCACATTTGATCTCATTTGATTAAAGATGATTTAGTAGGCCATCATCACTTAAGCACTTATTTCTGTGCTGTTCTCTTTATGTAGCTTGTATTTGCCATGGATAAATACATAACCAA
>NW_015516402.1:528-4046 GCF_001515645.1 Sinocyclocheilus grahami | reverse complement strand
ATGTGCAGAACTGTCTGCAAAACATTTGATGTGAAAGATCCACAGGTAAGAGACACTTTTTTTGTCTTAAAGCTTGGAATAGTGTGGCAGATAGTATTGGATTAATCTGTGTTTTATTTGTTTTGCATTTATAGAGTTCGGCCAAGCCAGCAGACTGGAAGTATCAGACAGGTGTCTCATCATCCTGGCCCATGTTGATCTGCTCTGTTGAGGTGGATGTGCAGATCCTTGTGTCTTCTGATATCACAGACAAGTGCATGAAGGTATGAAGGGTGCATGGAAAACAAGGTAGTGTTTTTCTTGTGTAGGATATTGTGGAAAATGAGCAGAGTAGGTTGATATGTTGTGAGTTTAATCTTCCTTTGCCTCCCTTGTCCAGGATGGTCTTAGGAGGTGGGCTGAACAGATTGAGGCTGCTTACTGTCTCATAAATGGCAGACAGGCATTAGATGACTCTGAACTCTCATCAGGACAGGTAAAAACTTCACTCTGTCATTCCACTGTCATAATGATTCTTCATTTGAGTTGATGTTTGCTCTTTTCAGAAAAAGAACCCAAAAACTACCCATCGTCAGACACTGCCAGCACGGATCTTTGTCACTGATGTGAGCAGCTTCTAATAGTTTCTTCTGATGAAGATTATCAATGGTGCAAATATGTGTGTATTGTCAAATATATAATAAGTATATCAATGTCACAGGAACAGTCAGAGCTGGATGAGTGCCAGCAGTACCAGCAGTGCTCTGGTTCAGGTGTGCAGTGGCTCCGTGAAGGTTCGAGGGGTGGTTTACTGCAGGGCCTACATCCACAACAACAAACCCAAAGCCAGACATGCAGCACAGGTCATTAGAGCCTATTCATACTGCTCTATGCTTAGGGATGTGCAATATATCACTACCATATTGTTAAGAACTAATGTTTGATATATATCAAATATACTGATATTGGATATTTAATTGTTAGTGCTCATTTCCCCCTATTTTACTTTTAGATTACCATTGCCAATCATCTAACACTCACTTAAAATCTTTAAAACACTCATAATTAAATAATGCTTTTAAATGTAATCTTTAGCAAATCTCAAAGTAAACTCATTTTTTTATACTGTACATTATAATGTTGTAATGCCTGAATTCATTTTTTCAATTCATTCAATTCAACTTTTTTTCTTTCTTTTTTTTTAATATTCATTTAGACAAAATAATTTATTCATTTATCGGTTATCAGCCGTAGCATGAAAATTATATTACACAACATTTGTCATGATCAGAAAGCTGACTAAATACACTTTTTTTCTGTTTGCCTGTTATTTGCTGTCTTTGAGAAGATTAATACTGATTTATATTCTCTTTGTACTGGTAGGCCATTAAGAGAGGCATCATAAACACGGTTTGCTCCAGAGTGGAGATGTTTCTGGAAGATCTTTTAATAAATGAAGGGAGTCACAAAGGTACAGTGGTCCATCATGACTTACATGTGCTGTTGGAAGGGATAGTTCACCCAAAAATGAAAATGCTGTCATCAGTTATTCACCCTCAAGTTGTTGCAAATGTTTATGACTGTCTTTCGTCTGAGGAACATAAAAGAAGATATCGTGAAGAATATTAGTAACCCTTTCAGTCCATTGACTTCCATTGCATTTTTGTCCATATAATTGAAGAGGGATATAAAAATGGTTACCAATATATCTTGTTTTAAGTTCCACAGAATACAGAAAGTCATTCAAATTTGGAATGACACGAGTGTGAATATATGATAACAGAATCTTCCATTTTCGGGTGCACTATCCTTTCCACAACAAACTTTTGCAAACACCAAATTGACCACTAGATGGCAGTAGGTTGCCACAATTGTGACCCTGGAGCACAAAACCAGTCATAAGTATCTCGGGTAAATTTGTAGCATTAGCCAAAATACACTGTATGGGTCAAAATTATACATTTTTATTTTTTGCCAGAAATCATTAGGATATTAAGTAAATATCATGTTCCGTGAAGATATTTAGTAAATTTCCTACCGTAAATATATCAAAATGTATTATCATTAGGAAAATGCATTGCTAAGGACTTAATTTGGAAACCTTTAAAGGTGATTTTCTCAATATTTTGATTTCTTTTAGTTGTATCACGGCCAAATATCCTATCCTAACAAACCATACATCAATGGAAAGCGTATTTATTCAGCTTTCAGATGAATCTCAATTTCAAAAAATGTACCCTTTTGACTGGTTTTGAGGTTCAGGGTCACAGTTGTCTTCATTGAGTGACATCATTTTGTGCATAGTACAAAAATAAATGTATTCATAATTCAAGACATAAGTTCCCATATTGTTTGTCTTTGGTCTGTGCAGTGGGCAGCAGGCTCTTCCTCGGCGTGTGTTTGCACCAGTGCCCATCTCCGGCCTGTCTGTGTGTGACTACATGTTTCCAGATGAAAGTACAGCTGATGTGGCCGAGCGTCTGAAAGAGATGCTGGACTGCGAAACACCAGAAGAGGACATAGATACTGGTTTGGAGGGCAATCAATGCATGTTTCCCATATGTGACAATTAATTATTATGGTTACATATGGTTAATTAATTATCTCACTTTATTTGAGTGTCTCATGTTATAAGATGGCTTTATTTAAATAATGAAACGTCAGTACTTAAGGAATCGCACTGTGGTAATGGTTTGTATCACCTCTAGGCTTTTTTAAGTGGACCTCAGATGTGTCACTAGGGTATTGTGCAATGGAATGCAAGTCCTTTCAGAGTCGCTAGGATTCAGGGATGACTGAACACAAGTATTGTAGGGGCTTTATGGTTAAACGGTGAAGAATGTGTATAGGTGTGTGGCTTATAGAATACCAAAGGATAAACCTTGTCAAAATAGGTGCATACAGACCTTTTGTGACACACCCTGCCTCATTTCTCCTCCAAAATAATAGCCAGCTACACCTTGCCTCTTGTTCAGACCAGTTTAGGTTTGCCCTCAAATGGTTTCCATGTATGGTTAAAAGGAAAAATGTGGAAGAGGTAATATGACTAGCCGCCGGCTATCTGATCCCTTGTAATAACAAGCCCTTTGGGGAACTTTGGAATATCGTCTCTGACACAATCTCCACCTTGGAAAAAGGGGATTAATTTCCTCTTCTTTTTTTTTTCCTTGCATCATTTCTTTCTCTTCAGTGCCACGAGTCTATGATACCTAGTAATTAAATTTTGTACATGTTTGTGCATGTTTTATTTCCAGTATTTTCCGATGTTTCTGGATCAGAGATAACTGACAGCCCCAGTGATGATTCTAGTAAGCATGTCATCTCAGAAGTCCAAGCTGAAAATCCTAAAAATCAGAAAGCCCCTCAATATTATGCTGGTAAGTGCTTAACATTATTCATAATTATTCATATTAATATTGATCACTCTCTGTTTCTCTATGAGTAACTAATTTATTCATAAAATAAGTCATTCTCTTTCTATCATGGTATTAAATGGGGCTCAACGATATAGTTAACGATAACATTACGCTGTATAATGA
>NW_015516402.1:0-459 GCF_001515645.1 Sinocyclocheilus grahami | reverse complement strand
CTCTCTCTCTCTCTCTCTCTCTCTCTCTCTCTCTCAAACACACAGGTGTGGCCGTAACAGCAGTCATTGCTCTCCTTGCCACAGCCACATCACTACTGTATTTTAATGAATGACAATGGAAATAGAAAATATGTTTGTTTGAGTGAGTGTGTAAGTATGCATAAGTGAGTGTGTGTGGAGTACTCCCTTATAATCAGTAGGTTTGGCTATTTGAGTCTAGACAAATCTTAATTTTATACTATACAATGACAATGTAGAGAATGACTGTAATGTCTCCAACATTCACTGCCGGATCTCACTGATGCCCACTGATGGGTTCATTCTGTAGCTATTCTTCTGAAATTAAATGTTCATCAAAAGACAAACATCAGTGAGGTCTGATGTTGGGTGATAGGCTTTGTTCAGACTAGGGCCGCACAATTAATCAAATTTCTAATCGCGATTACAATTATGGATGCC
>NW_015516401.1:4234-4677 GCF_001515645.1 Sinocyclocheilus grahami | reverse complement strand
CTATACCAGGTGATGGGCGCCGCCATGTTAGTTCGCGCTGCATCCCAGCTGTGGGATTTACAGCACGCAAATTCATCCTCTCCTCCCGAAACATGTTAAAGTAGGTCTCCGGTAAACTGAGAGAAGAGCAGAGTAAACTTTATAGTTACCTACACATGTCGTCAGATTATATTTGTAAGGATCATTATTGTCGTTTCCATAGACATCAGCGTGCATTTTACAAACTGTAAATGTATGGTTTTGCTAGTACTTATGTGTATTTAAATGTCTGAAACCTAAAATAAGTAGTATATGGTTGAAAACAATGAATATTTGTGATAATATGACAAGCGCTCAGCGTGTCCGATCTGGCTCCGCGCCAGCCGGAGCGCGAAAGCGGATTTAAATTCAGCAGTTGGTGACGTGATGCACTGAAAGTTCTAATCACACCGGTGTGATCGTAC
>NW_015516401.1:2200-3591 GCF_001515645.1 Sinocyclocheilus grahami | reverse complement strand
TACGCTTCAGGGACCAGCCAAGACTGATCACACCGTAGTACAAAAGCTGCGTGGAGCGCCGACCATATGCGTATGTGAAAATTTGATTTGAACTTCAGATGCACTAAAATATTTGAACTTTTGGCTGTGGCTTATACACAACAATATGCACTTATTGTTATTATAAGCATCTTGCATTGTTTTGTTTCGCAAAGCACATGATAAAGCACATGTTCTTTCATAGAACTTTATAACACCAATTCACTCTGTAATGACAGACACTGACAAAACAGCAACAGACACATTTGTCGGGTTTAGTCTGATCTGTGTGTTACCCCGTCAGCATCTGTTGGCGTTGGTCAGTGCTCGTTTTCACAGACTCAACAGGTTGAATCTGCGTTTGCCGGGTGTTGGAATCTCTGAGAAGTTAGGTACTATGCTCAGTCAGCGTTGGTCTGCATCTGTTGGTGTGGTGTGAGGCCTTAAGCAAAGAAATGTCAACTGTTAATGCTGTCGGAATACTTTGGTCAGCGGGGTGGACAGCTATGCCCTTGGCTTTGTCTGATCTTCTCCATCATTCTTTTGTAGGAAAAGAGACACACATCTGGAAGTCATAGGAGAACATTTGTGAAAAAATTGTGTAAAGCAGGGATATAAAAGAAGAACAAAGCAGCAAATGCACCATATAATTTATAAATAACTGTAAAGGCATCAATAGAATGTAATGAACATGGGAGCGTGATGATCATACTGGCTGCATTTTCTTTAAAACTGTGTGATGAGTGTTAAATTACCAACAACATCAGACAGACAAAAATTATTAGCTTATAGTTTTCTACAAACAGATTAAGTGATTAAGTTCAGAAAATAACAAACATACAGTATCTTACCTTATCCTGAGTTCCATGTTTACCAAATTTCATATCAGCATTATCCATCTTTTCCTCAGTCTGGGCTGTTTGATGATAACACATTTATGAAATTAAACCTTAATTTGGTTAGAACAAATTGCTGGAACATTTAAGCGCTACTTTTGCATAAAGATATACATTTTATGAGCTGTAGGTAATACTTGGCCTTTTCTTTTCCTCGATTGCACTTTAAACGGCGACAGATCATCAGCACAACTACAACTATGAACGCTAACAGCAGAAACACGGATGTTATCAGCAGTATCTTAAGTGCATGTTGGCGGAGTTCTGCAATGGATAAAGCAAAAACATTATTAGTGTAGAGAAATTTTGTAGTATTTATCAGGCAAAGAGATGCTACAAAAAGGACAGACCTGAACATGTCAGACAGAGTTCAGTGATACTGAGATGTTTAGTTCGGTTGATGAATGAATAAGCCACAACACAGCTGTAGGGATCATCCAGACACTCAATCTCCAGAGGTAGAGAGAGACTGATGCT
>NW_015516400.1:2153-4678 GCF_001515645.1 Sinocyclocheilus grahami | reverse complement strand
CTTATTGTGACTAATCCATCAGAACACTATTTATTTGAATAATTTTATTTATTTATTTTTATACGTCCATCCATTTTCCAAACTGTTTGCCCTTGGTAGGGTTGCAGGGATTTTATTTTTATTTTAATTAAATTTTATTTCATTTTAAATTAAATTATTACATTTTTATTTTTTTGTTTTTTATTTTATTTTTTTTATTTTGCCGGCCTATTTCAAATGTATTATTCAGGATTAAAAATGCTTGCGTAATCATCCATTTACATGTGAACTAATAAGTTTCCTTGAAAGTTCTCACGCGTAAAATTAAGTCCCATTCAGCATATATTCTTGTTGAATATCCCGTTTCACTAGAAAATACAATTACGGAAGTAAAATCATTTGCAAATAATGTTTGATGTTGATCGTTTTTCTTAGATCGACCCTTTCTGTAAGTTTATCCTGTTGCACTCATTCTGTATTCATGACACATAATCAATAACAACTCTCTTTCATGAGTTTGGACAGACTGCTTTCATAGCAACTGCAAATCATGATCGCAAACCGCCTTTTGAAGCGGATGCAGTTCGCTGATGTTTACCTGAGAAAAGCCCAATCACAAGCCCTTCACTTCCTGCTCTTCTGTGCTTCTGTGCTTCTCCTCTCTCTCCTCCACCTCTTCTTGTGCTCCAGCTGTTCTGCGGTGCTCGTCATTATTTATTCATGAGACTTTCTCTCCATATTCATGTTCTGTGTCCAAGGTTATCTGTGAAGTGTGAGGAGGGAATTCAGCTGAAAACAGTCTTCAAGAGCTCAGGTCTGAACATATGAACACACGCCATTACGTTACTGATGGATCCATGTGTGTTTCTGCTAAACATATGCTGTTTTAACCTTAAAATCTACTGCAGACTGCATTCAAAACACATTTTATTTCCATAATCTGCTGTGTGAAAGATGGGTCTTTTAATTTGAACTGTGTTCTTGAGAAATGGATTGGATGCTGAAAGTGTCTCTATAGTTACATTAGTGGATGGCGGAGCAAATTATTACATTATTTTGATGAAAGATTATATGTTTTTGTTTTTATTTGATTTCATGTTGATTTTAAAGGTGCACTTTGCAGTTTTTAAAACATTGTACTTATAAAGAAATGAATAGTCATAGTTTCCTTTAGTTTTATTATTTATATTCTATTAGTATTTATTGCTATTTCTAATCATCTTTTATTTTTATATTTGCAGTTTTCATTTTTTATTTATATGCTTGTGTAGTATTTATTGCTATTTCTACTCTTTTTATTTTTATATTTGTAATTTAAAAAAATTATTTATATACTATTTTGTGATATTTTTAATCCGCTTTTATTTTTATATTTGCAATTTTCTTTCTTTCTTTTTTTTGGAAGTAATTTATTTTTATGCTTTCGTCATTTTTATTAGTTTTTTATATATATTTCCATATAGCTTTAATTTAATTTTAGTGCAATTTTAGCTCTAGTAAATTTAATACTTCAATTTAAACTTAAGTTAGTTTTCAAGGCAACATTTCAAATTTTCATTTCAGTTTTTCATCTAACATTTATATTTTGTTGTTTGAACTTTTTGTTAATTAACAAAAGTCATTTTTAACGGTTTTACTTAATAATAACACTGGCTTTATCTGAGGTCCTCTCAAAATTCATTTCTCAGAAATCAGTAGCAATAAATGCAATGCAGTTTTCCTGTGCATTGTGTTAAATTTGTTGTTGTATTTCATTTGTAATTTTTTTAACCCATCCATTCATTTTTTAAACCGCTGTATGTTATTGTGTTCCATGTTTCATTTCTATCAGACAGGGATCAATTCTGGTCCGTGTTAATTCACTTTGTCTGGATCACACCAGCTGTTTTTATATTTGCTTTGGCAGGAGATTGAGATTGCAGGTTTATTTCTGGGCTCTTCTCTACACTTTTAGCAGCATTTCATTTGTGCATCCTTCATAAAACAGATACTGTGTTGACATTTCAAAGATCAGATGAAACCAGATCAGACCAGCACGAGCATCAGGAATTCCTGTGAATGATTCACACCAGACACAAACATTCGTCCACCTACAGACAAAAAGGTTGTTTTTCATGAAGAACAGTGAGAATTTATTTTTAAAGATCAAGAAGTTATTGAAGAAGTAGTTCACTTAAAAATTTGCTGTAAAGGTCCTCACTCTCAGGTCATCTGAGATGTAGATGAGTTTGTGTCTTCATCAGATTTGGAGAAATGTAGCATTGCATCACTTGCTCACCAGTAGAAGTGAATGGGTGCCGTCAGAATGAGAGTCCAAACAGCTGATAAAAACATCATAGTAATCCACTCCAGTCCATCAGTAACATCTTGTAAAATCAAAAACTGTGTGTTTGTAAGAAATAAATGTGTTATTATGATGCTTTTAACTTTAACCCCTTGCTTCCAGCTAATACATGAGTTTTCTATCAATAATATTGCTTACTCCAGTGAAAAAATGGTCTCATCTGAATTAGGAGAGAAATATGCACAGATCAAGCACCGTTTAC
>NW_015516400.1:0-941 GCF_001515645.1 Sinocyclocheilus grahami | reverse complement strand
TGTGTTCAACAGAAGAAAGAAACCCATACAGGTTTGGAACAACTTTGGGTGAGTAAAGGGGGACAGTTTTCAGTTTTGGGTGAACTGTCTCTTTAAGTTGGGGTTTTCAGCTCACCCGAATGTGTGTGTGTGCATTTGAGTTTATCTGTCTCTCATCTACCTCATTCTCTGGCCCACTTCTCCTCTCGTTTCCTCTCTTTCACCCTGATGATGTTTATTCCAGCGTTAAACAATCCCGGCCTACACACTCCGCTCAGCGTTACAGCATCTGCTAAGCATCCGAAATGCAACTGTGTGTGTGTGTTTGCCGGGTGTCATTACACACTATAATTACACCAGCATCTGTTCACTCACTGCCAGCTGTGGGCTCTTGGGAAGAAGTGAGCGTGTGTTTGTAGTCGCCCTCAGCTCTCAGATCCCAGGCCAGTTTGACATTTCACTCGTTATTCTGAGCGTCTCGCTCCAGCTGATTCCAGATCACTCGACCTCTGGATCCTTAACAGCGGTTAAATGGTTATGGCTAATGTGTTTGGGTTTTGATTAAGCGTCCTGAGATCACGTCTAGCAGCAGGTTTCCATCTGCACGTTAACCTGAGTCTGATTCTCCAATCACAGTCATCAGCTCGTCACAGATAGAGGCTTTTGCCGCTCGAGGTGTCTGGTTTTATTTACTCGCGCTTGTGTGAGTGATACACGCAGCGCTTGAACAAAGACATCATTCAGCTCCAGAGATTCCAGATCCTCGTTTTCCACAAACACATCCAGGCAGTTTCCCTGCGTTTCACACACTGTTGTGTAAGTGCTGGAAAACCTGAGCGTCTGAGACCTCTCGCTTACTCGTTTGTTCTGAATGGCATGATGCTTCATTCTAACATTTGATCCATCCATCCATCATCGTCTGTCTATCTATCTATCTATCTATCTGTTAATAAATAACAATT
>NW_015516399.1:3441-4680 GCF_001515645.1 Sinocyclocheilus grahami | reverse complement strand
GTGTGTGTGTGTGTGTGTTATAATCCCCTCTCTGCTGATAGAAGCCAGGTGGTGTGTGTGACTGTAAATGTTTTCCCATGGATTTTTGTGGTTGGTTGAGTCTTAGCAGATTCTGACTTGACAGCATTACATGCTTTGTCATACTGCAGTTTGAAACAATAGCATTCACAGACCCCCACTGGCCTCTTTATGACATCTGTATGTGTGCTGTGTGTGTGACTCTTTTGTGTGCTAGTATACATTAGTTTACTATGCTAAGTAGATAGAGTCATGCTCTGTTCATATAATCACAAGTGGCTTAAAAATACAGTGGGTGTTGATTCTGTTACTATTCATTCATTTGGGTGTTTTTTCAAATGTTGATTCAGTTCTTTGTTTGGTTCACTAATAGTTTTTTCATTCCCTATGTTACTATTAATTGATTCATTGAATCGAGTGTGATTCAGTTGTTTGTTTGTTCATTCATTTTATTCATTCTGTTCATTCAGGCATAAGTGGCTCACAAATATACAGTATTAGTGACTGTTGATTCTGTTACTGTTCCCTGATCCAGTCGTTAATTCAGTTGTTTGCTCAGTTCATTCATTCTTTTCATTCAGTCACAAATGGTTAACACATATTATAGTGGCTGTTGATTATGTTACTATTCATTGATTCAGTTGTTTTTTGTTCATTCAGTTGTTTCTCTTTGTTCACTTGTTTGTTTGTTCTGTTCATTTGTTCTATTTGTTCAGTCACAAATTAGTAGCAAAAATTATAGTAGCTGTTGATTCTTTTACTGTTCATTAATTAATTAATTAATTAATTCAGTTGTTTTTTGTTCATTCAGTTGTTTCTCTTTGTTCACTTGTTTGTTTGTTCATTCTGTTCAGTTGTTCTGTTTGTTAAGTCACAAGTTAGTAGCACAAATTATAGTAGCTGTCGATTATTTTTACTATTCATTGATATATGTATTAATTCACTTGTTTTTTGCTCATTCTGTTCAGTTCTTGTGTTTGTTCAGTCACAAGTTACAAGCAAAAATTATTGTGGCAGTTAGTTTAGACGTCACCATGGTTGAATGCATTGCACATACTGTACACTTGCAGAAACAGGAAGAATAGTATGCCAGTATTCTATTCTGAACATAACCACAGTCACTCACACATTTAGTATAACAGCGATTTACAAAAAACAATGATGTTTTACACAATAAATCACACTCACTTGAACTTGAATCACAATGAACTATTGCTTTAA
>NW_015516399.1:1117-3419 GCF_001515645.1 Sinocyclocheilus grahami | reverse complement strand
ATATTTGCTCAGGAAATTTATAGTGCATGCATAAGATGGGCCCATATGTGTGAGTGGGAGCAAAAGACTGGTTGGGGGAGAATTCCACGCCTTGAATGCATTAGGCTGGGAAGCATGATCCCCCTGGAGGATTCCTGGAGCCTGGCCTGGGACCTCACGGCCAAGTGAGGGGGCCAATCGGAGCCCAGCTTCTCAACATCTGGGCCTTTTCTCATTCCAGCTCAGTGGTCAGTCTGGAGCTCAAGTGTCTGGGCTCATAGCCAAACAAACATGAGGTGCAAAAGAAGATCACATGCGGTTTGATGTATAATTCATAGCATAGATTAAATGAAACCGCTTGGGGTTGAACACATTTTTTATTTATATATGTGGGAACCAACACAAGCATTAGTGACAATTAATTGTGCTCAAGCCTTTCAGACAAAATTCTCAGCTAGATTGCACCTAAAAGAGGTACAGCAAAGTGCGTTGTATTTACATATGCAGCCTAAAGGTTCTGTTTGGAGAGAAGATAAGAGCTTGATGGGGTCTTGCTAAAACAAGCAACCCCATTGGGTTTGTGTGGACAGCCTTTCACATTCTAACAGCCACTTCCTCTTTTACGTCACGGCTTCCTGTGTATTCTCCTATAGTCTAGCCATAATAATCTTTTCAGTATTAACAATCTTATTCCCAAATGATGGGAATAAGACAAATGAAGACATCGTGGCAAAAGGAAGTTATTGATTAATTTGTTGATATACCTGTTTGTTTTTTATATTTATTCTGTTTGTTCAGTAACAAGTTAATTCTGAATTGATGTTGATTCTGTTGATTCATTCATTTACCTGCTATTCATTAGTTCATTCCGTTTTTTGCCTGTTTGTTTCTTCCGTTCACTATTTCATTGTTTCAGTCACAAGTGGCTAGCAAATATTATAAAGACTGTTAATTCAGTTGCTATTAATTGATTTTGTTCATTCTGTTCATTCAGGCACCAGTGGCTAGCAAATATTTTAGTGACTGTTGATTCTATTCTATTGCTTCATTGATTCAGTCATTGATTAAGTTGTTTGTTTGTTCACTTCATTCAGTCACAAATAGTTAACAAATATTATAGTGACTGCTGATTTTGTTATTGTTCATTGACTGATTCATTCATTCATTTAGCTCTTTGCTTGTTTGTTCATTCTGTCATTTATTTTCTTCATTGAATCACAAGTTACAAGCAAAACACTGCAGTAGCTGCTGATTATTTTACAATTCATTGATTCATTCATTGATTTACTGGTTTGTTTGTTCTTTCTGCTCAGTTTTTCTGTTTGTTCAGTCACAAGTTACTAGCAAAAACTAGCTGTTGATTCTTTTACTATTCATTTATTCATTCAGTCTGTCATTAATTCAGTTGTTTGTTTGCTCCGTTCAATTCATTATTCTCATTCAGTCACAAATGGTTAACAAATATTACAGTGGCTATCAATTCTATTATTATTCATTCATTGATTAATTTGTTTGTTCATTTGTTCTCTTCGTTTAATCACAAGATGCAAGCAAATATTGCAGTAGCTGTTGATTCTTTTACTATTCATTGATTCATTCATAATTCACTGTTTTTTGTTGTTTCTGTTCAGTTGTTCTGTTTGTTCAGTCACAAGTTACTAGCAAAAATGCAGTAGCTGTTGATTCTTTAACTATTCATTGATTCATGTTTGGAGAGAAGATAAGAGAGCTTGTCAAAAAAGCAACCCCATTGGGTTTTTGTGGACAGCCATTTACATTCTAACAGCCACTTCCTCATTTACGTCACTGCTTCCTGTGTATCCTCCTAGTCTAGCCATAATAATCTCCTCAATATCAACAATCTTATTCCCGAATGATGCAGAGAATATCACAGCTAAAGGAATGATAGCATGGAGCCTGTCAAAGGCTTTGATCAGGAACCTGACCCGCGTGACCCCATTACTGAGCGCAGGACCAATAGGCTCAAATATTTTTAAACGAGGAATTTTCGGCATTTGAAGATCCATGTGGTTTCAATTGCATACTTCGACGCTGGTGAGAATGCAGAGACACCAGCTTGGCTACTGTGTAAAAGTGCTGCCTGGCAGAAGTCCATTGAGTTTTCTTGATGCTCGAGCTCAACCATCTGTATGACATTCATATTCTCCCTGGCAAACGTTGAGGGTTTGTGCTGTAATTCTGTGAAACTAATTATTCAGTTACTTCATATAAGCACTTGTAGATCCACATCTGGGCTGGCTCATTTCTTTCACAATATCCATTTCGGGTTGAATCTCTAAGATCAGTTTATTTAATGAGACAT
>NW_015516399.1:0-939 GCF_001515645.1 Sinocyclocheilus grahami | reverse complement strand
TTTAAAGTGATGGGTCTCTCGAAGAGATCAGCTGCTGACAGACAGGAGCTCAAGGGCTCAGAACAGCTAGCTGGAGCAGTGATGGAGTGAGACAGTTGCTGAGGTGGACAGACACGACCTGACTTTGCATTATTAAACGTCCAGCAGTCTGCGTGTTAGACAAATGAATCTGAGAATAGAAAGCTGTAGGTCATCATTTAGATGGTCTTCATTTTGTTATCTTGAGATTTTTTAAACCTCTTCAGGCTAGACATTGAGGTTAAAAAAAAAACACTATTCTGTATTTGTGTATTTTAATAGAGGTCTACCTATCTCTGTCTATCTAAAAAAAATAAAAAATAAAAAAATAAAAAGTGGAAAAAGACATTTTATCATTTCATTTGGCCAATAGCAAAATCAAGGTCATTATTAAAATATATAAAAAACATCTAAATAAAACACTAATAAATAAATACAATTTATTTAAAAATAATGTTACACTATATGGAGTTCTAAAATACATATGATTAAAATAAATACATGATTGATATTATAATTATATAATTTGTATGTCATTTTTAGTGTGTGCCTGATTAAAATAAATAAAATGTATCTAAAAAAATAAATAATTTTTTTTACACTATATAGAGTTCTAAAATACATTCTAAAATTCTAAAATACATAAATGTATATATAGTCGATTGTATAATATAATGTTGATCATGTATTTCTTTTTATCATATGTATTTTAGAACTCTAAAAAATATAAAAATTAAAGTGATAAAGTGTAAAAGGTACATAAAAGGTATATAAAGGTATATATGAAGTGTAACATATAATACGCACACACATAATACACTGGCTTTTTCCAAAATTCTATATCAGTCAACCTCCAATTCCTAGTCTTTTCTTTAGGTGGTCAGACGGTCATATCGCCGTGGTCAGACGGTCATATCGCCG
>NW_015516398.1:3633-4680 GCF_001515645.1 Sinocyclocheilus grahami | reverse complement strand
ATTTTGTTTTCAGAATTGTGTTTTGCTTTGCACTTCTCGGCCACCATAGAAGCACCCATTTCAGAACCACTCTTTTAGGCCAAACAATTGTGACACAAGCCATTTTTTTCCAGATTTCATCACCAGTAGGTGGCGCTGTCTCCAAACTGCTCTGGTACTCTCAGGTCTTGGGTTGTGATAATAAACCAAATTCCATTGTCTTATAGCATTGCGAAACTTGCCTTGTTTTTGGTGTGCTTTCTGTTGAATGACTATTTTGTCTGATGACTTATTACATAAGTGTTTGGCTCATGAAAAACCTTTGAAGATGATATGAGCCAAGTTTGGTGAAGGTCGAATTAAAATTCTTGGGAGGAGTTAAAAAAAATTTCTGTTTTTAAGAAAAGTTGGGCAGAAAATAAAAACATGGTTTGCTTTTGTCTTGGCATGAGCCTAGGAATCACAAGTACAGTTAAAATCTGTGGATTTACTATTTATGTGATTTATTCCACAAATATTGATTTCAAACTCTTCCCAAGTTAAAACAATAGTATTGCAATTTTTAAAAATGAATATGAACTTGTTTCCTTTGCATTATTCAAGGTCTGGAAGCACTGTATCGTTGATATTTTGACCCAAAGTCATTTTCGGCAAATTAATGCTATAAAAGTCGTGTTGATTAGTATTATTTGAAACAGTAGTTTGTTGAATAAAACAAAAATGTTCAATTTACTTAAACATACAAACAGTAAATCCAGAGACACTTCTCTTAATTTTTTCCACTGCTGCATGTACTGTGTATACGTGCATATCTTAATTATGCCTGTAAATATCTAACAATACATGTAACCACCTCATCTGGATGCAAAATCTGAAACAATTTCAAAATCAAAATGAAAGTAGTTCCTGACCTGTTATGCTTAAATGTTGACGTGTAGGCACATTCTCTCGCCACTTGTCGTGCTAAAGAGAACAGTTCAACTCTGCGTAACAACAGAGCATTGTCACGAATGCAGAATTGAGCTGCAGCCTCATTGATGAGCATCTGAAAGTGGAAATATTAAAAAT
>NW_015516398.1:1935-2748 GCF_001515645.1 Sinocyclocheilus grahami | reverse complement strand
ACGCTTTCCGCCACGGCTTTAATGGTCTCTGGGTCCAGCTGACCTACGGGCCACGGAGAGGTCATAGTGGAGAAGGATGAAGAAGAAGTTGGCATCGGAGGACCAAGAAGTTGCGAGTGGCAAGCGAAAGGCAGAAGGGTAATGGCCTGTCCTTCATCTAACTCAGCGGCTCCATACATTTCAGGACTGAGCCCGTGGGGATCCATGGGGGACAGTTTTTCTCTGTACAGATGGTCTGGAGGTACAGGAGAGGCCTGTGAGCAGGGGCTCTTTGGACTGTTATCCCTGAGCGGCGTAAGGCAAGATCCTACTTCCTCTCTTTCACATGGAGAGCCTGGCTGACCGTTGCTTAAAGATTTTCTGCCACCAATAACCCCTGAGCCAGCAGCACTGCTACTGTCGATCCTAAGGAGAGGGATTCCACAAGGGGCCACATTGGTGGCCAGAGGTTGGTTGAACAGCATTGGGTTTGCCGCCCAGTCGCGCAGAGCCTTCTGCAAACGCCGCACATGCAGGGGTTTTGTGGCCATACCAACCAGTGCCATGATCTCGAGAAATTCCTCTTCGCCAGCCTCGCACAGCTGTTGGACATCATCACCTCCCTGCTGGATGAAGGTGTCATAGTACATCAGCAGGTTGGCCCTTTGTAAAACTCGGTAGAGCTGCAGCTCGCCCAGCGTTCGTGGTAGTGACATCCTGATGCTCGGCTACAATGGGATTTCCACAAAGCTTGTCATTAGTATCATTTAAAAACACTTGATTTTTTCAATTGTTTTTTGCACCCTCAGATTCCAGATTTTCAAATAGTTGTAT
>NW_015516398.1:0-325 GCF_001515645.1 Sinocyclocheilus grahami | reverse complement strand
GTCTGAATACTTTCCGTACCCACTGTATGTGTGTATATATATATACAGTATGTGAATGTATGTATTTATGTATACAGGGAATGTACATATGTATATATGAAGCTCTAATCAAGTAGATAAGAAAACATGATATCTTACAATAAAAACAATGGATAAATGTCAAACAGCTGACACATTTTGTGCACTGTTAGCTCTATTTTAGTTAATGACTGAATAATCATGAATACAGTTTTGATGATGATTGTGTCATTCACCTCACGGCTGCAGAGGTCTGCTCAGCAGCAATAGAAAGTGTTTCTATGAATAATAAATTACAGTAGTTTCT
>NW_015516397.1:4025-4690 GCF_001515645.1 Sinocyclocheilus grahami | reverse complement strand
TTCTCTCTCTGTAGCGTATGCGCCCAGATGTGTTCTCAGGTACCGGAATTTGGCACAGATTGATTTAACGTGGATCGGTCGGTACCCTTAAAAGTACCGAGTTCGGTACCCAACCCTAACTGGCGTCACTCATACCTCATTATTGTGCAGCGTGAGACACAGTTTACACTCATAGGAGCCCAAGTGGTTTTTCATGAAGTACGGGTCTTTGTTGATGTCTATGGTCTCTAAGGCCAGCTGCCGCAGACGCTCACGCCGGTCTCGATTGCTTTCGGACGACGAGGCGACGCCACCGCTCCCGGTTTTCCCTCCAGCTCTGTGTTGGAAATCCATGATGACAGATCTCACTCCTCACACTGCTGCTCCTGGAATCACAGAAGAGGAAAATCATCTTAACGTCGAAGAGTTCGATTGTGTGCACTTTCAGAGCTCAAAACGGCCCGCCAGCAAAATCTACTGAAATTAGGAAACCAAAATAGATGTGAAGGGGAGCCGACGATAAAAGAGCTTGATCATTTTAAAACAGGCCTGATTTTTATATTTACACTGCTGGTCAAACGTTTGGGATCAGTAAGATTTTTAATGTCTCTAATGTTCATCAGGCTGCATTTATTGATTAGAAATACAGTAAAAATTGTGAAATATTATTAGAATCTAAAACAGCT
>NW_015516397.1:434-2696 GCF_001515645.1 Sinocyclocheilus grahami | reverse complement strand
CACACACACACACACACACACACACACACACACACACACGTTAAGCGTGTATAGAACTGAATCGGACTTCAAAGCTGCCCTTTTAACGCATTATAACAAACACCGAGAGCGCATTAAAAGACCAGAGTTCAGTTTAGTGCAATGCTTCAGAGCTTTCTTTTAAAAAGTATAGATAAGTATAATTTTGATCGGAAAACTCAATGTGAAAACATTTCTACCCAACCTCCAGATCACGCCGCCGTCGCTGCTGTAACGCGCATGCGCGCTGAGTGACGCACTTCCTGTTCCTGTTATTTAGAAGTGCGCAGCTTTGATGGTAAAGGGAAGACACGATGCCACCGCAAAAGTCTCCGTTTTCCCTTCCAAAATGTACTGTAAAGTAATTTAATTGCACCACGGTACCGTGAGGATGTACAGAAGTCAAAAAAAAAATGTACAAAAAAAAATGTAATTACCAAGACATCATTAAAATGGAAAAATCATCATCAGAAATGCTATTTTTAAGTGACGGACTTGCCTTTGTTATTTTTTTATTAAATTAAAAATAAAAAAATATATATATATATTTTTGTAAGTGGTACAGCAGCGCCCTCTTCCGGCTGCACGTGTTCAGTTCCTGCAGCTCACACACTGACTGTGTGTGTGTGAGTTTAGTACGCTTGTTTCAGTTCATTTGGCATTAAGGACGCGATCAGAGGAGCTTCTGAACACAACAGCAGTATGCACGAGGAGAAAACTGCTGTCTCAAGTCATTATAATGCGCGTTAATGAGACGAAACTGCTGTCAGAGAGCTGAAGATGCGATTCAACGAGAAGGAGCTGGTGTTCCTGAGCCGCCAGCCGTCAGAGAGAGCGGCCGAGCTGGGCATGAGAGGCCCGAAGAAAGGAGACGGTAAGCGGCGCATGCAGTCACGGTTATCGGCGGAGCCTCACGGAACGCGAGAAAACGAGACCGCTGCCGTTAAAATCAACCACAGAACTAGAAAACGGTCCGTTTCGGAATCGCATGGTAGCGTACTACTCGTACTAGTTCTGTCTTGTTAGGATGTGACTGTAATGGTTGAAGTAGTATGCTATTACGAGTACGGCTGTGTGCGTACTGCAGCATCCCATCCATCAGGAGGCGAGTCACGTGACCTCCGCTACGGGATTTGCATAAAGTCGATTTCTGTTCTGCTGTGTACATCGCATACTTCTCTACTATATAATAGTAGGGAAGTATGCGGTTTCGGATGCAGAGTCTCAAATGCGCACTTCAGAATCCAAGAAGTAGTAGGTCGTCCGGGTACTTTTCGCCTACTGTTTTTTGCGAATACTATGAATTCGGACATACTACTCGCCTCACATGCTGTTTTTCACCTACTATATAGTAGGGAAGTATGCGACTTCGGACGCAGCGGAACAGAAATCAACCAGCGGAAAAGGTCACGTGACCCGCCTCCTCCTGATGCGATTGGATGCTGCAGTACGAAATCGCATACTTCCCTACTATATAACAGTGAGGCGAGTAGTATGTCAGAATTCATAGTACTTAAATTAATTTAAATTTAGAACATTTTTAAAACTATATTGTTATAGCTATCGTTCTTGGTGGGAATGGGCTTTTATAATGAAGCGGTCACTTTGCAACAACACTGTAAGACTGTCAGGATAATCAATAGGCGCGTCAATAGTCAATTTCGCAAAAACGCCCATATATCGCAAAAAAGTGTTTAGACTCGCATGCGGTGGTTTTTCAGGCAATTCGAAAAACGAATATTTCACAAAACTGCAATGGAATTTTTTTTTCGCATTTACAGGTCACATGGCATACGTAAAAAGTCATATGAAGCGGTTCTCTGTGCTGCTTCGCTAAAGATACACGCCTACCAAAATCCATCGCCATGACAACGCGAGAGGAAAAAATTACGTTTTACTCGCATGACAACGGTTAATGGAAATGACGCCAATTCGCAATCGTTTTTTTTAATCGACATTTATAGAATATCGCAAAAGTTTTGCGTAAATTTGTAATGGTTCCGCACCTACCGAAACTGTCACATTATGCGACAATTATGCAACTTTCCCGTAATAATAATTTGTAAAGTTGTCAATGCAACAAACAACAATTCTCGTAATCATCTAAGCTGTTGTAATGTAACAAAACAAAACAAGACAGCACTTGTTATACTTAATGATGGCGTTTCTTCGCATTGCGATAAAATCTGTCAGGAATTTAATCGCTGTTGGTCATCAGTAGTGTACGGATCACATGACATCCAC
>NW_015516397.1:0-424 GCF_001515645.1 Sinocyclocheilus grahami | reverse complement strand
CATAATCCACAAAGTTGTGGAAAACTAAAGCGCTCACATCAGATTAAAGCCGCTTTTACGCAACAAAATTAAAAGGCTCCCAAGCTTCACCATGGAGGGGAAAAAAGGTAATTGCATCTTATCTCAGAATTCATACTTTTTTTCGCTATTCTGAGAATTGCGAGATATAAACGGGTAATTCTGAGAAAAAAAAAGTTATAATTGTGAGATAAAAAGTCACAATCACGTTTTTTTTATTCTTTGGGCGGAAGCAGAAAACAGAATTGTGAGATGTAAACTTAGAATAAAATTGCAAGATATAAATTCAAAGTTTGTATCTCGCAGAAGATTGTAAAAACAACCTGTACAATACAAAGTAATAAAAATACATAAACAGAATAAAAATGCATTATATTCACTAAATGTGCGCTAAAGCAACTAAAAG
>NW_015516396.1:4367-4681 GCF_001515645.1 Sinocyclocheilus grahami | reverse complement strand
TTGATCCAAAATACAGCCAAAACAGTAATATTGTGAAATATTTTTTATTAAAATGTAATTTATTCCTGTGATTTCAAAGCTGAAATTTCAGCATCATTACTCCAGTCTTCAGTGTGTCATATCATTCTAATATTCTGATTTGCTGCTCAATAAACATTTAGTAGTATTATTATGTTGAAAACAGATTCGATTTTTTTTCAGGTTTCTTGACGTGGGGGGAGGGAAGTGAAGGTGCAGTGCAAGAGGGAACCTTTAATTATTTTCCACGCCCCCAGACTAAGGATTTAGACCTTTTTTATGTGATGGCCATACAA
>NW_015516396.1:1965-3349 GCF_001515645.1 Sinocyclocheilus grahami | reverse complement strand
TCGCTTGGGTGCAAGTTCACCCAAGACACGTCTGCTCAGTGAATAGGGGCTGGTGGTGTAAATTATAAATGTCTCTCTTAGGTGTAGTAACGGTGCAGGAACAGGCAGTCACTATGCAAATTGATAGCTGTGTGACAGTGAAAGCAGTGAAAGTGGCCAAGCCTGCCTCAGTATCAGCTCTGCTCTCTCTTACATAATTCCATGTGCACCTTCAGGCTCAGGTCTTATTGAGTCCTGTATATCAGCTGCTGGAGAGCTGTTATTTTAATAATACTCAGATTTGTAGTCTTTAGTTTCTTTTAGAAACACACAAACAAACATTCTATTCTGTCTACTTGTTTTCTTTTTATTTATTATTAAAAATAAAAACTTGACCCTCTAACACTAGCTCTCTCTTTTCTATTTCTAGTCTATTATTCTTTTTATAAAAAACTTGCTATGTGTACTGCATTAAAGTATCCAGCACTTACATATTGTTGCTATTTTGTTGGTTTGATTGCTTCTTTTGTGCTCATTTGTAAGACGCTTTGGATAAAAGTGTCTGCTAAATTATAAATGGTTAAATGCAAATGTAGAAACATAACAAGGGCTGCTCAAAAAAGCCAAACCAAAAAGTATGATTTAAAAAGTTAATTGCAAGAACTAAAATTAAAAAATCAATTAAACATAATTAGGCTAAAGCATTTAATTTTTTTAAATGAACACAAGTAAGAGAGATTTAATAATTTTCATTTGCACCATATAACTATACATAATAAACAGGAACATTTTACTGCACATATGCCACATGGAGACTTCTGTGATCAGTGATGACTCTGATATTGAGTTGATTGTGATACATTGATAAATTATGAGTGTTGAATCAATTGTGAGACTGTAAGACTGATTTCTAGTGCTATATTAAAGTTAACTATGTAAGCAATATTAATATTAGCATTGTTCTATAATGGGGAGGTAGATTCTGATGATTGATTGATTTATTTGAGCAGTTTGTTGGTAATGAAACCATGGAGATATATTGGTCATTGTGTTTCTCACAGAATGAAGAGGAAGTTCTACTCTTGGGAGGAGTGCATCAATCTAAGAGAGGTCAAGGTACGATCAGAGGACACATATGAAGCCTTCATTAATCACTTAAAATCTAAAAATTGTCATCAGACATTAGGATTTACACTGTGCCCTAACCACAATGCGACAAGCACTTTGTGTGTCCACACCAGCTGTGACAAGGCTATAAGACATGACAAAATCAGAGACAAATTGCAACTACAAGAGCCTGTGGGCAGGCTCTGCAAGCACTATCTGACAATAAAATATATTTAAATAATTATCTTATTAAAGATTTTAAAGGAGACATATTATGCCCCTTTTTAAAATATGTAAT
>NW_015516396.1:0-409 GCF_001515645.1 Sinocyclocheilus grahami | reverse complement strand
TTTTTATAATTCTTGCCCCCAGCCGTGATGTTGCAGAAATATAATGTTTGGGTGTCAAATATTGTTGTCGCAGCTGGTTAAGACACGGTGTAAACCGACACAGACACTACCATACAATCTGGGGATTCATAGTGTTTCTGCTAGTATTTTTAATTTCTATGTTGCAGTCACTGAAGAAACTGAATCATGCTAATGTGGTGAAGTTAAAGGAGGTGATACGAGAGAATGATCACTTGTACTTTGTCTTTGAATACATGAAAGAAAACCTCTACCAGCTCATGAAAGACAGGTATGAAGAGATTCTATATTCCATCTGCTATTTCCTATTATTTAGTCCCCATGATGCCTTTGATATACAAATGAAAGGAATATTTCCCCCAAAAATGAAAATTCTGTCAGCATTTACTCA
>NW_015516395.1:4043-4684 GCF_001515645.1 Sinocyclocheilus grahami | reverse complement strand
TTATTATTATCTTTTTTAGAAATGAAAGTGAACAATATGCAGGAGCTTCAACAAATGTTGATCGGGGCTTACAGAAAAGGTTCTCTCAATTGGAGATGAGCGAGACCAGAATGGACTTAGTCAGGGTCTTAAGACTCAACCCTCACGCTCAGTTGTTGGACAGAGACAAACCAAACCCTTTTTAATAGCTACCTAGCATTTAAATGTCAGGTTGATGCTTAATGCCTTTTCTTAATTTCATGAAACTTATTGCAGTCAATATATATATATTTTTTTCCCCCAGATTTTTTTAACACCAAAATTACATACATTAAATAAGGCATGTCATCATGAAGAAGATAAGTGAATTTACACTGTACCTAATGTATATTTTTAAACTTCCACAAACTAAAAACAGCTTAATAAATGCTCATTTATTTATAAATATTAAATAATGAATCATGCCCTTAAAAAGTTGGATTATTTTCATTTAACAACTGATTTACATTCTTTCTTGTGTCTTCTTGAGTTCTGACTCTCCACAGTCACCAGTGGCGAGGGTTAGATGTGAGAGTGGACTGTAAGGATAGGGATCAGTCAGACAGCAATGAGAGAAGTAAGAATAGCCCTGACATCTAGGTTCTGTAGAGGCGAGGATCTCT
>NW_015516395.1:0-2511 GCF_001515645.1 Sinocyclocheilus grahami | reverse complement strand
ATGTTCATTGTTGAATTTAAATGAGCTATGTAGGCCTAGTTCATGGCTATTAAATGAGTTCTATTTTGTCTATGTATTATACGCCTTGAACTAAACCAGGAAAGAATATTACTATTCATTCTATAGCTGTACAATGCATTTCAATTCTACTTATAAATAAAATAGCGTGTTAATGTCTTCATTAATTCTAAAAGGAGGCTACATGGCTCGATTGCATCACTATAAGGGGACTGCAGCGCCCCCGCGTGGACACAGTGGTCTAGTGCAGCATCTCACTCTCGTAATGGTGGAAAGTGCACTGGGTAAATGCGTAAAATAAGACTTAAATGATCCAATTCAGGAGTTTGAAAATGTGTTTCATGAGGTGATATGTTGCAATATGATTTTAAAATGTGAGAATAAAACTAAGGTATTAAAGTTGCTGGGAGTAGGAGTGTTTTCATGCATCAGTAATAAATAACAAATACAATGCGTCTATGTAGCCAAACACCACAAGCATGCGTCGGAAATGTCACTCTCCTGTGATGTGACCCTGTTCCCCTCACACACACACACACACACACTCACACACACACACGACGCGTTACTCTGCGCTGCGCAAAACTCTGCATTTGAACGGTCAATAGCAAATACTTGAACTAATAACAAAACATACGTACAGTCGCTGATTCAGAAGCGCCAGATTGTCATAGCAAAGTCGGAATTTACCCTTTAAAAAAATTTTCTTTTTAGAAATAACCTTTGTGCACAGCCAGCCTTGTACTCTTCTAGGTTAAAAAAAACTGTCATCCAGAAAATGCATTGCACAAATTCGAACATCTGGGTTGTGCAGTTCTGTTGTAAATAAATCTTAACCCATGATTCCTAATTGCATCTACTTCCGGAAGGCCAAATAAAGTGCTTTTGCTTTCGCACTGAAACACACAGCGTCTCCCTGACATGCTGCATCAACACTAACTGCGGTTACTGAAACCACGTCTTCTTTCTTTGTGTGCACATTTGAGCGGCATTATGCTAATATTGCCACACAGTGATGTAGACATGTGGGGGCGTGTTAGATCGAGCCGTTTTAGGGGGGCGTGGCTGACTCTTAACTTTTATAAAGAATATCTCTTTGGATTTGAGACTTTAGTCTTTGCAACTTTACAGATCTTCTTTATGCACCAAGAGCTTGCAACACTCCAAAGATTGAAATCGCATCATATGACCCCTTTAATGCAGATAAACTAATTCATCTATATGTAGAAAAATCCTTATAAAGTATCAGGAGTTATAAAACTGCTCTTTAAGGAAATCTCTCGAACTGATAACAAATGAAATATTGCCGACATTTAAAGTGTTTCGTTTATATTAATAATTTTTACTATACGAATAGCATAACATTCAAAAGACATCTGCAGCTGATCCTAGATCAGTTACATTCACTCAAAGCTTCTCTCGACTTCCTTTACAGCTAGGTCACCTCTTATGGTGTCTGTGTATGTGTGTGTAATTGCGAGACAGAATGGAGGATCTGGCAGAGTATCACGGGCGCATCAGCAGGAGGCAAGCAGAAGAGATCCTGAATGAAGCGGGCAGAGATGGCAGCTATCTGATCAGAGACAGCGCGAGCGCAGCGGGATCTTACTGCGTGTGTGTGCTGTGAGTAACATTACTGCATCTGTGCTCTCTGATGTATAGCAATCTGTAACACAGTGCCGTGGTTCTCATCTGGTGGGTTATTGTGACCAAAAATGTGTTACTGTCTGGTCTGATTGTGGTATAGCGGGGAAAAACAATGCTAAATACAAATAATACAATGCAACTGACTTTATAATTGTGCATGATTAGACAACATTTAAGGGAGAAAATGATTTCCGATTTTGATATAAAAGTTTGTGTGTCCGATCAAATTCTAGTGTGCCAACTTCATGGACAGATCGCGTGCATGCTCGGGGGGAAAAATGACTATTTCTGCCATATGGTAAAAAATATCAATACTAGTTTGCAGTTTGTGACAGGGAACACACAACTCATCTGCAACGAGGATAAACATGGCTTGTGTCATCCGTGTTGGTTTGCCACTTCTGAAAACCACTTGAGAACCACTATAGCCTACCATTTGTGCCACTTTGGTAGGTACATATTCAAGTAACTTTAACTGAATGAATGAGTAAATTGCATAAAAAAAAAAAAAGTAGTTCACATGCTGTGATTACCATTACTGATAATGTTATATGGGATGCAATTGATAATGTGTTCATTATTGCAAAAATGTAGGCTACCCCTTCAGGGTGAAGACGGTTTGAGATATATGAGCTATATTCCCTCTATTACACAGCTACTCATCAAATCAATACATATGGACATAAAATATTGTTATATATAAAATAATCTGACATGTATCTTTCCTAAAAGCTCCTGCTAAGACAAAATAAAACAACAAGAGGAACTCTACTACAAAAATACAGTAAAATTGATGCACTGTGAGGTTACTTTTACACTACAATAACTGAGACTCAAGTTGGAGTA
>NW_015516394.1:0-4684 GCF_001515645.1 Sinocyclocheilus grahami | reverse complement strand
ATATATATATATATATATATATATATATATATACATACACATATGTGTGTGAACTATTCAAATATAAAAATATGTACAATTTATTGTTTGAATGGAATAATTACTTTTGGCTATTTTTAATTCTACCTCCTGATGACAGACAGAAAATGTCATACAGCACTAATACATAACAATGTAAAAGTATAGTGAATTTGCAAGTCAAATATGCCAACATAAATACAGTAACTGTACATAATACATATGCAAAGAACAGTACTGTATATATTAACATATTCAAGCAACACTAAAAATAATGTAAATATTACAGCATGTTGACTTAAGCTTTTTGGTTATGAATTTGACATTGTTCTGTGTACCTATATAATATAGTAGGCCTACAAATGCATTATTGTTAAGGAAAGTAAAATATGTAAATTATGCTTTTGGAGTGGTGTCAGTTAATATTCACAAGCAGAATATTGGAGCCATGGCACATTGGTTAATATACATGCTCAACAATGGTGCTTTACCTGGGTTGAATAGTCAGATCTGGCCTGCCTCTTTCTCTCAATACTTTTACTGTTCCTATACATTGCAACAATTCCAGAAGTTAAACTATATATAAATAAGTATTTATATTTATTTATTATTTATATACATATTTGTAAATGTTATAAATATTTATAGAAATAATTCTTTATAAATATTTATTTATGCTAGTGAACAAGAGAGAATGCCGTTAGATTGAGAAAGCATTCCTTCTTTTCACACTGCAGCCACAAGAGGAATGATGACACGTTCATAAATTTTACCATCATGTTATTTTAAGCATTGCTGCACCATGGCTGTCATTAAATCTCACGAACGTAGCTCATCTTCCAAACGTGTACCTTTTATGGCAGTTCGAGTCAGTCACAGACTCCAAATGTATCACAAAACCACACAGAGCAGGTGAGAGTGGCAAGCACTTCCCAGACGGTCTAATTTACTCATCACATAACATGAGCTAATCCTCTTCTTCCTTCTCTGCCTCTTCTTTCCTTCCATAAAAAAGTGGGAAATAGTGCCACAGTAAACAAACAAACAAAAACGCATATTTGTGTTTTACCGCAAATTACAGCCAAATCCAATCTGGGTATGCCCACACCTGGAAAGTAGTGGTTCATTTTTTATTTTATTTATTTTATTTTTTGCTAACACTTTCAGACTTTTTAGTTTTCCTAACAGATGTGGTCTGGCCTTCAGATCTTCGGGATATTTTCGTCACATCCTTGTTTAATACACTCAGTTGTCATTTTGCGCCGCACTTCCATTGTTCCAGCTGACCCATTATTTAATGTATTTAATTAACTGCATTTAAAAAAGTGCCCATGGAGACGCAGGATAAATCTGATAATTTTCTCACTCTCAAAAACTGTGTCGTTCCATGCGCAGTGCAGTGGGGGTGCGTTCACATGGCTCTAAACGCCAGGCGGCTGCAGAACAGCTGAAGTCGAGAAAGTTGGCCTGGAAAACAGGATGCTAGCCTGCAGAGAGACGGGCGGATAGCGGACGAGCCGTGATTATCGCAGTCGTTAATGCTGTCACCTTTGAAAAACACCTCTCTTCGGTGGTGGGTAACAAATACAGGCGTTTAATTTTGAAATTAAGCCAGTGTGGAAGTTCATAAGTGTGCTAATGGGGGTCTGCTTAAAGGAGAAAATGAGACTTGGGCATTTTAGAGAGTTCTGAGAAACATAGTCTTGTTGAAACCTGGTGCTAAAAGGGACATTAACATACCTACACAATTTGCCTTTAGTTATGCAGCGTGGTCACACGTTTTATGATATGCGTCATAAGATCTGGGCGCACTGTGCTGGCCTAAGACCATCTGCATCATAAAGGGCATCCTTAAATGAACTTATAGATCCATATACAAACACTCTTTCTGTCACATCTGAACAAACTTTCGGATTTATTATATGGAAGACTGCACCTGAGTGGTGTGTTTTGTGTGGGAGTCGGTCCTGGAGGGGATGGTGCTCTTAAACTCTGGGAGGTCCGTGGACCCGATGTGTTTGTGGGGTGTGGAGAACAGAGCTGTCATTGGTCCAGATTTATGTTGTTCAATGAGGATCTTGAAACTTTGAGCCAAGTTAAGTCACCACATAATTAAAACCTCGCTGTGGAATCTCTCTGATGTTGGAGCAGGAGCTGTTCGCCACAGTGTCAGAAGGAGCTGTGTACAACTGTGTGCCGCACACACACAGTCTAGAAAATAAGGTAGTGAGAAGCCACTAATAGTAACCTATTCCACAAATAGGTTACAAAATAGGGCCTTAAAAGTAAAAAAAAAGGGTCAGTGAAAGGCTTCAGAGATGATTTATCAACCTTGAAGTCAAACTTAATATTATAGGACCTGTTGTATTTTGTATTATGATAATATGAGGTTTGCAATTTTTGGCATATAATTTAAAACAAAATTTAAATATGAATAAAAAAGTTATTTTCAAAAGGAAAGACAAAATCGATAATTATTATTAGTTAGGGTATTTATTATTAAAGACCAAACCATCCTACTTGATAAATAAATTATTAGTTAAATAAAATTAAAAATATTGGTAATATTAATTGTAGTAAAATATATATTTTTTAATTATTAGAAAAATACATATATGTGTGTATGTGTCAGGGTGTCAAAATTGCTATATTTTAATATAAATTCTATAAAATATATCTTTAATAATATCACTGAATACCATAATTCATTTCAGATTATTGTTGATTTTAATTGTTACATCCAGTTGACACTGACCATTTTAAGAGGAGGGGAAACATTTGATGCACTTTTCATATAGGCTCATTTTAAAAAGTACACATCTAATTAAAGATATCTAATACTTTTCACAATAGAAAACATGGAATTTGCGATGATTAAAAGTCAATATATTCTAAACTATACTGCTTTAGTGGAATGAGTAAGAAAAAAAAGAAAGAAAGAGGGTAATTCAAGTTCAATCACTAAGGTCAAAGTCTTTAAATAATCTGTTCATATTGACATCACCATCTTTGACCTGTTATAAGTGGTCCAAGTAAATTTTCCAAGTCCTAAGATGCAATCTTTTCCCTATAATGCTCAGACTAATCTGCAGCATAAGAAACATCTGGATGAGAGCAGTGAAACTCCGTCCAGAGGTTCCACTTTCATTCTAGCAGCCCCACAAACACACAGCCACAAGAAGCCACTAGCAGTCTTCTTCACAACAGCCACGCACTGGGCTTCAGCTCGAGAAACAATCCCGCTTCATCTGTATGAAATAACGCGTCAGAGTCTGATTTCCTTCACAAGCGCTCCGCTTTGATGCTGCTTTTTTCAGACCACGGCGGTTTGAGGATTAATCATAATAAAGATTAGTTTTATCTCTGGTGTTCTGGTCGATGATTTTCAAATTGCTGTCAACGTTCGCAGCGAGCAGTTTTTCGGGTCTGTGGGTGAGTCAAACTTTAAGCGGTTTGCTATGTCATTGGCCCAGGTCCTGACACAGAGAAAAGTGTCATGTCTATCAGCCCTCTCTCTCTCTCTTTCCCATTCTACATCTCTGGATCGTGAGGTTAAGTTCTGTTCTGAGGCCAAGTATTTTAGCCAGCAGGCACATGCTAAAAGATTTATGAAATACGACTGTGCCAAGGGTGAGTTTCTCAATTTTCCCCAAACAGTGTCTTTTTTGGCTCTCAGACAGTGTTTACATGCGCCAGTCAGCAAGATAATAACTTGGTCTGCACTAAACATAACATTTATGTGGGAGCAATCACCTCTGAAATGCATATAGACAGTTGTGATGGTCGTTCATTTAGTCACGCAAATGATTTGTTTGTTTTTTATTGCGCAAATTAATAGTCACATGATAATAGTCATCTTTGACTACCCCACATCGAAATTACTGATATTAAACCTGTGATTTATAATAATGTTCTCAATATTATTGATACTGGAATGTGAAACAACATTTGAACTAAAACTCATTACAGAGCAGTGATAATGATATTATCTAAATTGCCATTCATAGTGGGAGATTATAAAAAATCCTGCATTTGCAGAGGTGCAGTGCTTTGGTGTATGAGCACAGCAAGGGGAAATATTTCTTATAATCGTAAAGATGACTTGTGTTACTGTGTGACTTTTTTTTGTATTCCTGGATGGTAACATGCATATGTTGTTGTGAAGGTGATACGTGAAAGTAGAGGTCACGAAACAGACGTTTTTCAGGGATTGTCGCATGATTTCGGGAGTCAGCTCGAATGTTTACCTCCTCAGAGTGACACTTTGTTTGCTGAGATGTAGCATGCCTGTTATATATTTAAAGGTCCTTTTGAAATGATTATGAGCTTTTGGCCCACGAGCTTCACAGAAGACAACAACAACAGCAAAAAAAGAAGCACGTCTCTAGAGCAAAACAAAGAGAACACGCGAGGGTTCCTTGAAGAAATGCGAGATAAAAAGAGTTGGGGGATATTTTTGTTGTCGTTGTTTTGTGCCATCGGTTCCTACTTTTTGTTGGCAAAATTGAGACTCAAAGAATATTTGAAGTCCAGATGTGATGTACAATGCTGCTATGTATTGGCTCTTGGAAAGGGTAACAGAGTGGCGGAAGCGTTTGAAGTATTCTGTGAAGAGTGAACGGGGCATTATACTTCACAATAAAAATGAGTTATAAACACAGGGAGG
>NW_015516393.1:3236-4685 GCF_001515645.1 Sinocyclocheilus grahami | reverse complement strand
AAAAAACACACCTATAAGTGCACAATCATCAGGTGGACAAACAGGAATGTTATTGATCCTAGTAAATCCACCCATAAAAATTATAAAATAATCCTTGGTCCTGTGAATTTTAACTGCAACCTTCAGGCTATTTAACATAGCTCTGATTATTTAAATTTAGAACGTAAAACTCAGACATAACAAAGCTCTCATTTATGTTAATAACTTTTTTTTAAACTATATAACAGAGCATTGAATTGTATTCAGTCCACATCTTATTATCATAAACACAGATAATTTTGCTTTTAATAGCCCTATTTAAATTGGCCTTGTTGGCATGTGTGGTAGCAGTATCATTACAGAGCGGCTAATTGACGCTTATTGGAGATAATGAGGCAGCGATGATCGTATTCTTCAGCGCAGGGTACAGCACGTTAGGCTGACACTAATTCCAGATTTGTTTGAGACTGAGTCTCAGTGGACTCCTTACTGCGGCCTTCCTGTATCTCATTTATCCATCAGCTCCAAATCATTTCAGATGATAAGGACATTAAATAATATCTTCGATTAAGTCAGAAATAGACTGCTCAAGGAGGGTTTCACACCCAGTTACCTGGATATTAGGAGGTCATCATCTTGGATCTTGCTGCTGTAGACTTGAAGGACAGCGGTCTGGTGAACAGAAGGACACAGCAGGGCAAGAAGTGTTTAGGAGCTGGACAGATGTCAGGGCCAAGACTGCTGCTCCCGCTATTTCCACTGTGCCGGCTCACAATCAGCTTCCCAACAGTGCCTGTCAGAGTTTAATGGGAATTAACACTTGGTGAAAGTTATAAAACTCTTGAAGTATGTCATCGGGAAAGGTTAAAGGAATAGTTCACCCAAAAATGAAAATGATGTTGTCATTTACTCGCCTAACTCACTGAAAATGACAAAGCAGGACCATAAAAGTAGTTCATGCAACTCGTTCATTAAATTCCAAGTCTTCTAGACCCGTACAATAGCTTTATGTGAAGAACAGACAAAAGTTATTTATGCTGAAAATGTTCTCCGTTATAGGTCTCAAAACTCATTTGCACTGACTAACAACTTATTCAACATGAAATCAATCTTTTATAATACGTGTTCTTGGTTTTATTGTGATCGTCTTTATATTAAATCAAACATTCTTCTGAAACAACTTTACTTCTCAAACCTTCCCTTTTAATCTGGCTGCATTCTGGTGTGACCTACTTTTCAGACTCCACATTATGTTCTTGGTAATTATCCATATTTGCTAATAAATACAGTTGATTACAGAACTAGGTTGTAAACGTCACTTCATATTGATGTTATATGGATAGTTTACCCAAAAATTTAAATATTGTCATAATTTACTCACTCTCATGTTGGCAAACCTGAATGCTATTTTTGGGTGAACTATCACTTTAAATTTCAATCTTTTCCTCACTTAAAAATGGCATAATAATA
>NW_015516393.1:1693-3096 GCF_001515645.1 Sinocyclocheilus grahami | reverse complement strand
AAGGTGTTTTTTTATGATTTAGTATAAGATACAGATTACAGATTATCTGATACACTCAGATAAACATTGTTTAATGAGTGAAGCTAATGTGAACATATTTGGTATGTGTGAATTGTAGATGTGAACCGGCAATTAAAGGAAGGGAAAAAAGCCTTTTCTCACCTGAGGGAGGAGGTGATATTGTTATAACTTCCAAATGACCTGTCCATGACCATCTCTGGTTTTCCTAGAGCCTCCTGGTCTACCTTAATATGGATGTCTCATAGCACTCTTAAAATTTTACACGACTCAGTTTATGAACAAAGCCGAACTGTTAGAAAAGATAACAGTAGCGGTCCGCTGACAGAACCCTGTGGGATACCAGTTTGTGGACAATGTTAAATGCACGTCTTCTTCTTTCTGTGGCAGGTGCAACGATGCCACTGAGAACCTGGTAACCTTGAGTTGAACCCGCAGTGGTACACAGATATGACAGCATCAACTAAAGCTTCCATCTTGGATCCTCTTCATCTCTGAGGTGTTTGAATCGTAGCAGGAGAACAGCAATTCTTTGACAACATAGTTAAATATAAGGCAAAGGATATAAAAAGACAAACCTTGAAAAATCCCATGAACTATTGATGCAACCTTTTGTTTTTCTGGATTTTTTGCTCTTAACATGTTGGCACCTCAGTTTCCTTAGCATTTTTTTTTTTTAAAGAATTTTACTTCAATCCTCCTTTGTATCCGACATCTCTGGTGGGATTTGGTTAGTGAGAGTCACACTTTGATCATGTTTTCCTTCATCCGCAGACAGAAACCAAGGAAAAATCCTGATAGAGTTTTGACAAAAACATTATAATGAGGGTTTCACACATGGTTGAAACATCCGAAAATCTTTAGTATGAGTTCTGCACCAATTAATCTAACCTCAAAGAAACTCTAGTGCACTTTAGCACATCCTTTTCTCAAAGAATTATGGCTAAGAGGACAAGAAAACAAGATGATGTAGGGAAAGGTGTTGTTTTAGGAAATGCTTTGAATTTTACGAACTGCATTCAAGTCAAGCAACCATATATCAAACTTCATTTATAGCATTCAGGGCTTGACAAGCCGGTTGTGAGTCACGCTTTTAAGATATAACCTGAGGCGTAAACCATTACCAGCATGGCGCTTTACAAATGTATCTCATCCACTTCCATTTTTAATCACATCCCTATCTGTACAGACTTATTAAAACCCCATTTCAAGCGGTCTTATCCTCGTCTGACCTCTAGCACCCCACGTTGTCGTTGGACGGTGAGTGCACATTTACAGCTGCTGCGCGTCCCATTGATATTTCACCCTCGGATCATCAAAACCCACGCTCTGTTCACAGTGGTGTAGGGTGACACTTCCCCACCGGGCTTGAAAGTCCATCTCAA
>NW_015516393.1:0-1595 GCF_001515645.1 Sinocyclocheilus grahami | reverse complement strand
CAAGACCCTTTGAACTGAGCCTCTGGGTACTGGAAAGCAGGTAACGTTCATAATAGCTCCCTTGTGTGAGGCCAGTGGTCCCGACAGCCTGGGAATCGATTAAAAGCCTTCACGGCCCCCTCTTCCTCTCCTAGGTTGGCCTTGGGTCTCACCATGCAAGCCAATCCTCTAAGAATGTGCAGGTAAGTCAGAGGGGTCTATTGTTTTAGTTTTTTTTAAACACCATTTTTACTGCTCACAGAGCGGCTGTCACACTGTGCATTGGGAGTATAGACTGATCACGTTCGTAAAGACGGTAATTACATATTTTCTAAATGTGACCTTTCTCTGTCTCTTCTCTCAGGATTGTTCATTGTAAAGCTGTTTTGTTTGATCTACCTGAGAAAGCTCAAGTATGGCACAGCCGTCCGTTCCCAGACCGATAGGCCCATTTGATGTTGGAGGATTGGTCTCTTTGCCCCACCTGTGTTTGGTGAGAGAAGGGGGATTTGCTTCATTGCCCCACCTGTATTTGGAGAAAAAGGGTACATTGGTCAGAAAAGCCCAAAAAGGCCAAAGGAATTTCTTAACATGAGACACGTATCCGGGAAGAGAAAAAAGTTGACAGGCTATCTATAATGACTTTTCAGGAACAGCTGTATGTTATACACACACACCTTGGTGGTGGGTGGGTGAGTGTCACAAAAATGGATTCTGATCTGTTCAGTTCACTCCAGTGAAGACTTCATCAACTGTTTCAAATCTTCTGAACTTTTCATTAGAACCTACTAGATTATTTGTTAATCAGACTACACTGGTCGTGCTATATGTTGCTGATTTACTAAAAAGAACTCATAAGAGGCATTAGTTTGTGACTCAGTCTACACTCATCATACTGTATGTCATTCATTTAAAAGAATCAGTTTGTAAGAGTCATTAGTTTGTGAATCAAGACTACACTGATCGTGCTGTTAATGTTAATGATTCATTAAAAAGAATCACCTCATAAGAGTCATTTGTTTGTGGATCAGGTTACACTGGCTGCACTGTATATTGCTGATTTACTAAAAGGAAATCTCATAACATTCATTAAATTGTGTTCTTATATTGTGATGCTCACATTTTAAACTTTTTTCCCCACACACATTATATATAGTGTACATACATGATGTGGAATAACATGCTTTTAGTAAATTGCTATCAATAAAAATTGACTAATAGTTGTTAGTTGCAGCACTATTTTCTATAACCAACAAACTCAATCATTTTATATTGTCTCTCACATTGCTTCACATCTGTCACCTCAAACAAAGCCTGTTTGATGTCCAGAGTTTGGATGGAGGAAGCTTGATGTATCAGTGCTTTCTAAACTTCAAGCTGTTCCTCTTGAAAACTAGCTTTTCTAGCTTTTTTCGTGACTCCAGCATCACAGTGCTCCATGTGAATCTTAAATTCCTCCATTAATTTGAGAAAGAAAGCTGTCCTGACCTCTCCGTGGTGGCAGAGGAGAATGCCGTCTCCTCTCCAGGTTTCTGTCATTATTATAAATATCTATAATCAACGGCTCAGCCGGCTTTGTCAAACTCACTAATTGCTTTAAGCAACCAAAACACCAA
>NW_015516392.1:2440-4686 GCF_001515645.1 Sinocyclocheilus grahami | reverse complement strand
GGTGGTGGGCGACTCGCACCAGTGCAAGCTGTGCCACTACACCACGCAGCTCAAGGCCAACTTTCAGCTGCACTGCAAGACTGACAAACACGTGCAGAAATATCAGCTGGTGGCACACATCAAGGAGGGCGGCAAGGGTAATGAGTGGCGCCTCAAGTGCGTGGCCATTGGCAACCCTGTACACCTCAAATGCAATGCCTGCGACTACTATACCAACAGCCTGGAAAAACTGAGGATGCACACAGTCAACTCTCGCCATGAGGCCAGTCTCAAGCTGTACAAGGTGAGTGTCACAACCGGCTCAAAGCCATGATAAAAGATTGGAGGACATAGTCAGGTTGGTTTGGTTGCGACAAAGATATTTATTAAATAAATAGAAAAATAAATAAAACAAGAAATCAACATGATCAAACACAATTTCTGTCTGACACATGATCAATCAAAGCATCAGACAGAACCAAGTTTAAATGACTTGTTTTTTAAAATAACTTTAAATAACTTATAATAACAAAGTCCAAAATAAACAAAGTCCAAACTCAAGCAAACGCAACCAGGAGCAAGCACCCCCATGCCAACAGAGCCTAAGCTTTATAGAGGGAAGAACAGGTGCACACTGTTCACTTGATGAATCTCCCAACCACACCCACTGGCCGGCCGTAGCAGGAAGAACAGGAGACCCGTCACAGTGAGCGACTCTGGTAGCTCTACAGTAACGCCATACCTGCCAAGTTCAACATCAAGTATTTTTCTGTCTACACTGAAAGCAAAAATGCTGTTCAGCAATCTCATAACAAAAAAAAATAGTTTAATATACAGCTAGGAAAAGGGAAAATTTGAACCAGTAAGATTTCACTACCCAGTGCAACACGAAAACAAAATACCTCATAGCTTGTTGAAGGAGGTTAGGACAACAACTTCAATCTTTCTGGTTAGCACACAGTGTTACGCTTTCTATGGGTTTTAAACACACCTCCAGCCTACTGTGCGACTGAATCGACCAGCACTTTCAGTCTCTACTGCCGACTATGAGTGATGGCCCGGTGCAGTATATTAAGGTCTAATGCGCATGCAATGGAGAGGGGAGAACAGGGGCACTTAGAGGGAGGGAGGAACATGGCAGGTCAGCAAGGTGGGGAGAAGGGCAGCTGATGAAATTGCTGAAAGAGAGGACGAAGAAGTGTGAAGAGACAGAGGTTTGGTGCTAATACCGTTCGGAGTGGGAAGGGCAGAATCGCTCTCGACAGCTGTATTGATTTTCGCCAGACTTGGAGCTTCACCTTCTACTCTAATCATTCCATAATAGCCAATGGATGAACACTTTCTGAACAAATGGCCATAAATCTAACAGGCCTGATTCCATTTAGGCACCTATCCTGTGTGTCTGCGAGCCTAACTCAGGCTGTGTTTAACCTAGACTGGCACGACTGCACACAGGGACTTCTCTCCTTAATTCTCCCTTTCTTTCTCTCTATCGCTTGTTCTCACATGCTCAATGAGATACTGACTCACATACCACCCATTTGAGCTGTACATCACTGCCCATGCTTACTCAACCTTTATTTACATTCCTTTCTCAAGACAACATGCATTTGTAACCTACTTTAACATACTTTAGAGACAAATAGAGTATTCAAATAGAAAAAAACAACAACAACAGTAGGGTCAGACATCATTGGCTAATAACCTTACCAAACGTTGTCTAAAAAAATGGCTTAATAGTTATTTGGATTTTGGTTAACATTACTTTCCCTGCCAGCACCAACTAAATGAGGGCAGCTAAAAAGGAAAGTGATTTTGGAGCCATGTTGTTAAATTTTGATATAAAATTACCAAGACTAAATCCAGTTCACCATTGACTTCATTGCAAGTTTCCCGTATGTTGACCAATTACAATCAGAGATAGGATAGCATTGTCAAGGTTTGTCATTACCTTGGCATTGGGCTGAGAGGCTCTTGGTCTGCTGTGCCCCTGATGAACTAGTTTGTAATGGTAATTAGGGGAAAGCCATAAACCAGCTTCCTCTGCATCTGGTGATAAAAGCAGACAAGCCTGAGCTGAGATTGTCTACCATACTCAAGCTGGAACATGCAATGAGTGTATTTACAAATACCACAATGATTCAAATATGTAACACAAGACTCCTGACGTGCTTGGCTGACCTGTGGAGGCATTGCTGTAGTCATGGGCCTCATGTAGCTCCAAGCAGGGTTTGGGACAGGGGGAACCAGGAGTTTTTGCATCAATG
>NW_015516392.1:0-679 GCF_001515645.1 Sinocyclocheilus grahami | reverse complement strand
TCAGTTTAGAGCACAGTTAACTGAATGTAATCATGTTCTTCGGTGTCTGCTCGCACAAAATCCACACCAGATGCCGCTTGGCCGTGGAAAGAGAGGAAGAAAGTGCCGCCACTATCACATGGGGAATCTTTACCCAAGAAAGGCCTCATAACATTCACTGCCGCACCACCAGCACCAGTGTGCTGGTCTCGCTCCATTAAACACACAAATTATACAAACTGTGTCCTGCACACATTTACACTCCCCGTACATGTACAAATACACACATACACACATGCTCACACATTCTGTCATCTGTTCACTACTGCCCAAAACTCCTGCAAACAGAACCCCGTAGCACATGTTGATGTGTCTCAGCTATGCTAACAGCACTTTGACTGCACTCCAAGCGCGGCCCAGGATCCAGCGCAAAGCGTCTGGATTTTGGACTCTCTCTACTTATTTTTCCCTCCAGTGCAATCCAACCGGATCAGCTGGGGCGTGAGGAAGGAAAATGTCTGCACTCTGGAGAAAACAAAGAAAAAACACAGTAAAACAAAACAGACAGTAATGCGTAGAAGGGGATTAGCCGTAGCGACTGTACTGAAAGGTATTAATGTGCTTCTCAGATATCGTTCTACCTTTTACAACAGAATCCTGATCAATGATGCAGACCCCTTCCATTAATAATTATGATTTT
>NW_015516391.1:4015-4696 GCF_001515645.1 Sinocyclocheilus grahami | reverse complement strand
TTTTTTTTTTTTTTTTTTTAAGAAAACATGCAGTTAGTCTAAAAGGGGCAAACATTTTTTCTTTTTATCAAAATAAAATATCAATTTATTAAATAATTCCACTACTGATGTTTATGTCTTATCAGTTGGAAACAAATGTATTATTAATCATATTAAGAATTAATAATGTAATTATTTTGCTGCAAAACCTGTTGGACTGATCAAATCCTCTGTGACTGTGTTGAAATTCTGTACATCATAATTTAAATGTTCTCTTCCAGTCATTTTAGTTTAATTCAGGTAACATCCTGAGGGGAGCAGCCAGTTCGATTTCAAATTCATGATTTGAAAGGACTGATTCTTAGTCTTCTGACTGCCTGCTCATGTACATGGACCATTGTGTTTCTGCCAATAATAATAATGGTTAACCTGTGATGACATTTTGGAGCTCTGACATTAACCGTCACTGGCCAAGGCCAAACAGTGAAACAGCTTTTTTTTTCAGACTTTTGCTTCATAACATGTAGATTCAACAGCACATCCTGTAAATAAACATAAAACGGAGATAAGTTACTGACTTTAACCTTGTTCATGTAAAAGCATATCAACCTGTCAACAGCTACTCTGGTTACAGAATTACAGTCTAGAAAACATTGAACTATTATAGGAAACCATTTACTTTACTTCCCTGATTGTTGCTTG
>NW_015516391.1:1894-3156 GCF_001515645.1 Sinocyclocheilus grahami | reverse complement strand
TTTTAGTACTAGTATTAGTAACTAGTAAAGTGAGGTGTTCATTAGAGATGATATTTAAGGAAGTCAGCTGAGGATGGTTTAGGAATGTGAATGTCACCATTAAATAACACAAACACACTATGAACAGTATTATGTACACTGTAGATGTTCATTACAGGATTTATGAGATAAGTGCGAGGCGCTTCTTGATGAAATGAGCCACAAGGCACTGCGGTCGCTGCTGATATTCCAGGAGAACATCATGAGGTGTAGAAATCTGATCCCCCTCAAACCGGTTTAGCAGAGTCACACACACCACTGCAGCTGCAAAAAAAAATAAAGATTAATAAACCGATGCCACCACTAAGTGGTCAATGACATGATAATTAAGTATGACGTTTGAGGTAATTACATGCTGCTTGAAGGAGGTATGAGGCTTATAAAGCAGTACTGTATATATACACATGCTTAAAGAGTTAACTCACAGAAGATCAAAATTCTGTTATCATTTTTTTCTTCCATAAAGCAAAGCTGCTTCCTCTGGTACTGTTATAGTGGTGATGAGGAAAACAAACATTGTACATGTCTTAACTACCTTTAAGATTGCAGACACGACACATGGCAGCAAAGACAGTGGATTCCATCTCAATGTTCCTGACGCCTGCCTCGCTGGCTTTTCTCAGATATTCCCATTTTTCTTCAGTGGAAAATGAGCACAGTGCTCCATCCAGTCGCCCTTGACCTACAACAGGAAAAAGAAGTGATGATGGAAATAAATAACTTTTCATTGTGCAGTCTTCAAAAGGATGTCTGTTTTTGAATGCTTGTGATTAATAAGATGTAAGAGGCCCTAACAGTCAGAGTTAAAGCTATGCAAGTCTGACATGTCAGCTAAGTTTAATAGTTGGCCTTTTACAATAGGTGTTGAACAGATTGCATGGCAATACTAGTTATATAGTTTATACTATGTAGCACATGCAGCTATACTATATTATATATTTTAACACAACCGGAGCACCTCATTGACCAATCAACATCTAGGACCACATCTATCTGTTTTATAAACAAATTTTAACATTTATGCATTTGACACATTTTCCCCCAAATTGACTTACATTGCATTCAAGGTACACATTTGACCAGTTTATGCATTAACTGGGAATCAAACCCATGACACTCACATCACTAGTGACACGCTCTACTGTTTGAGCTGCAGGAATGCCTCTGTCATGTTTCGTATGACCAAACCCAGTATGAAAAAAACAAGACAAAACAAAAAAAAA
>NW_015516391.1:0-1884 GCF_001515645.1 Sinocyclocheilus grahami | reverse complement strand
AAAAAAAAACCCAAAAACAGTTACTTTACCTTCATAGAAGTCATGGGTGCACATTGTGTTTCCAATAACAGTGGGAATATCTGGAAGCTCTGAGGAATACTGCAGCAGCTCTTGGGCCACATCCTCGTCTAGCTCTGTGCTTCTGACGATTACCTTTCCCAAAACCACCTGCTCAAACTGTGGCCTGAAGAACGAGTCTACAGCTTTATCTGTGATCACTACAGTGCCTGCAGACAGACCTGTGTGTTCAAAGAAAAGGCAAATTTTTTTCCTGTGTATAGGTTAGCAAACCCATACACTTCATGCCCCCCGCCATCCAGCAGTATTAAGGTCTGATATATAATGCTTCAGAGTATGAATTATTGGCTGATTAATGTTTGAGTCTCCACAATTGCCATTAAAGTTAAAATCACTTGGGTGATGTATTTGCACTTCATAATTCAATCATACAATAAAGCAGGAAGTGCTCACCAACTCCGCCTGATGTGCCAATGCGAAAGATGATGACATCACGACAACGAGCATGATAGAGCAATTTAATGAGCTCATGCAACATGATGGAGATGGAGGGAACGCCCATTCCATGCTGTCAGAGACATCGAAAAATACATAAATTATGATGCTAGTGAAAAAAGTACACTACAGATTAAATTATATGATGTAAGACATGATTCAGCCAATAATATTGTTTCATCAAATAATTTAATAATGTAAATATATAGCCTATGCATATATTAGTCTGACCACCAGTTCTATCCACACAAACAGATGCATATAAAGATATCATTACCAATATATAAAAAAAGTGGTTTACAGAGGAATGTGCTCCACAAAAAAATCTGATTAGTGGTTGAACTACAGTAATTTGTCACAGTCCGCCTACTGTGTAGGAACGAGGAGAGAGGAGAGATGACGGAGATTAACACAAGGAACACTCTTTATTATCCAAATAAAGACTTACACGGGCAGGAACACAAACACGTAGCACAGGGGAATATATACGTTTAACACTGGATGCAGGACACAGGAAAACACAGGGCTTAAATACTGGGAACTAAACGAGGAACACCTGACATCAATGTACATAATAAACCCAGGGAGGAACTGGGTAATGGGGAGCAAACACAAGACACAGGAACACAGGGCTGACATAATTATACTAGTAACCAGATGTTTATTTTCTCTTCATTTTTCTGTAGAAAAGTGGTCTTTGCCTATATCTGCAAAGATGTAGGTAGTTGCTTATTGGTCCAAGTTAAAATAGTCTGCCAAGAAAATGTCCAGCCCCTTAGAAAAGTAACAATACAGCTATTCTCAACAAGTTGCATGATTTAAAGCATTATTCATGTCTGTGGGCTATGGCACAAAAGTTGCATTATGTGATGAATGTAGTTTGTAGGGTTAAGGGATTTCAAATCCATAAAAGTCAAAGCATAACTTACAGCTTGTCTTAAACACCTCTAATCATTTTTCCCACCTCATTGTTTATTAGCACTTTTAGCACTATTAGCAATATTGCTGACTCGGTATTCATATTCAGTGCAAATATTACATACCCCCACATCACATGATCTTCATACATACAGTTCAAATCAATTTACAGGCATGTATGATGAATAAACTCTCATTTAAACACAAGTCTAATCCATATTTGAGATACTCACGCTAATGGACAGCACAGGTCCCACTTTAAACATGGAATAGCGGTCCGTTCCCTCACAGATATCTCTGATGTCTGCCATGTTGCCGGGCAGATTCAGCTGCTCATGGATAAACTGGGCAAAAGATCTCATCCGATTGGAACTTCCGCCAACACAAACAAACTACAGAAAGACAGTTGTAGCAAAAGGAATCACTTTCCCCACAAAAGTTTTTTTTTTTTTT
>NW_015516390.1:3001-4687 GCF_001515645.1 Sinocyclocheilus grahami | reverse complement strand
TAGTTTGTAATCATCTGCTTTCTCGTTTGCTTTCCAGGAGATTCTCGTCAGAGTCACCACAGTGCCTGTTCAGTAAGTTGTGCAGCTTTAGTCAAGGTAAACATTAACTCTCGATCAAACCTGATATGTTGAATCACTCTGAAATTCAGTTATTATTGTATCATTGTATTGTTGGATTGCTTGACCCATTTTTCTCTAGGATGTCAGCGTTTTAATCTGTTTTATTCTTGGCATGACCAAGTAATTCTGAAAACAAACAAACAAACAAAGAAAACTAGTTGTTGTCATCAAAACAAGGTCAATTTGGGCACATAAGTATACCAAGTTAAAATTACAATTTGACCAAGATGTTTATGTTTATTTGTACAATAATACACAAATGTGGGTGTACCTGTGACATGCATACTCATAAACACACACCCCACATAATGAGACATCCTCTGACCTTTCCTCGCACATCCCAGGAGAACTGTGATGAATCATCCTTTAAAAATAACCTTCTGTGTTGGGTCATTTAATGATTTACCAGCCACATGTGATTATTACATTCATTATTTGACCAGAGAGTGTCTACTAATAACAATGATTGAGAGAGCCTTCTTTTTATATGCTAGCTAAAGGTTTCCAGTTCAAGTGCTGTGTTGTATCATAACATTTATTACAACATATTACATAAATGAATTAAAAAACCCTCTTTGATCATATTGCTAATTTCCATTCACCCAAGTTAATCAATGATTTCCAATGTAATAATAATAATAAATAGGTTGTTGTGATTACTTGTGATAATTATAGACATGTTTAATACATTTTTGTGTGCTTGCTTGTTTATTTATTTATTTGTTTTATTTGAATTATTATTGTGGATTTCCAAACTAAAAAAATACCTTATAGAAACCTAAATGAATCATAGCTAAGGATTCACCTGAACTATAAATGAGCAAATAATAAACTATAAAAATGATAGATTATGCTGCTAAAAGTGCTGAGGTCATGCTCTTTTCCCATGAAACACATACTGATAAAACATATATTTTAAATGCACTGTAAGACACTTTTAATTTCCAGAATGAATGCAATGTAAATTCTGACTGTTGAAATAAGCATGAACTCAAAATGTTACAAATAGTAAATTTACTTTTGTATCAGAAATAGAACCATAAAGTGGACTCCTGCTGAATTCTTGTGGTTAGCTGTGGAAATTCCTTTTTAAAAATTCAGGACACCTGCACCATATATTATGAGGAATCTCCCTCCCCCATTTCTCTACGAGGAACAAGAGAACAGCTGCTTTCCCCAAGGGCCTTCACCAGACATATCAGCAGATTAGTGCAGTGGGCGTTAGTGTGGTACGCTCGAACCCTTTTCCCTGTGAGTTCATTCTCTATCTATCTGTCCATCTTGGTTGGGATGAGCAACGCAGAGTGAATTTTTGTTTGCATCTGCCAAACTTGTTTGTGTAATCTGGGGTCCCATAAAGTTATCGTGACATGATGTGACATGAATTGTGGTGCCCTATACTCGTAATTTGTGCGCTGCATTTCTCCCATCTAAGTGCACACACACAGCAGTGAGTAGTGAACACACACTCACTGTGAACACACACCCGTAGCCATTTTTGCTGCAGCACCCGGGGAGCATTTCGGGGTTCGGTGCCTTGCTCAAGGGCACCTCAGTCGTGGTATT
>NW_015516390.1:0-1805 GCF_001515645.1 Sinocyclocheilus grahami | reverse complement strand
ATTTAAGGGGGTCTGAATACTTTCCGTACCCACTGTACATAAATCTAAATTTGCTTTCCATTTAATCCCTTTGTTTCTGGCCTCAACCAACTGACTCTGATAACTGAAATGGAAATCCTCTGTGTGTGTTTTCTTGTGTGGTTAAGGAAATTAAGACACTGGGTTTCAGTGTCACAATGCCAGACGTGTCTCCAGAGCAGCCAAGGAGCCTGAATCCTCCTGCTAACTTGAACAATGATCTCCAGTGGTCTGAGATATGCACCATACACCAGCCAGCATTCTTGGCCACAATTACAGAACTGAGCCATATGGGTCTGTCCAAAACACCTACACATGACGAACAAAAGCCCTGACTGTTCGTAGACAAGGGAACTCTGATTGCTGGCCTTGTCACCCCTGCAATCTCCTCTCAGAGTAGCGTTCAAATCATATTATCATAGTTAACTCAATAAATTGTGAAGACATTGCCACTTGTTCTTCGATAATGAAATGTGCCATGATGTTAGAGAGGAAGGGAAGGTTATTGCTGTGGTAACTGTGATTCACCCTGAAATAATTAAATAAGCAAATGAAGTCTCTTTTTGAGTTTATTTCTGCTCAGTCTGTTTAAGGTTTAAAACTACAACAAAGACATTAAGTGTTTTGGCATTAAGCATACTCTACTACATTGGGCAGCTCTAAACTTGTCGAAATGAGCACCACCGTCAGCCAACTACAGCTGACTACAGAAAAAAAAAAGTAAGTGCTGGATGTTCAACCTGGCCAAAAGCTTGTATTAGGTACATATAGTCATTTTCACACAACATAATTATGTGTTAATGCCCTGCACTACCATTATGTGGGGAAAAACATGGGATGTAATTCAGTTTGCTGTGAATTATTCCAGATGTAATCCAGAAATACATCTACAAAAGGTTAGACGTGGGTATATACACGAACCCATAACATACTTATCAATGTAGAATTGGCAAAATTATTTTACTTTCATTTTAGTATTACTCAGTCTTTAATAATCTGTCTTTTCTCAATAACTGAAGCATGACAGTGGAAGCTTGTACATCATTTCTATGCAGATAGCTAAAGGCCAGCCACATCAATGCAGGTATGCAAACAGACAAAATGCATTGTTAATGTTTTCCTATTGTACATGCACTATGATTGTACATGCACTAGTGGTTGCCCTGAAAAAGAAATTGACTATAAAAGAAGACCGAAGAAGACATTTAACCAGCTGACTACTACTGCATCTCTCATGACAACATTGAGAATTCAACACAATAATTTGATACAACAACACATGGAGTTAATATAGCACATAGTCTTAGAGTTTGTACTTGACTAGCTGGGGCCCAGATCAGGAAGCAGGCAGATTGGCTAAACCGACTGTCTGCTAGCCTCCTCACATAACAGAAGACAGTTAATTCTCAGCACATAGAGACCCTTTCACCAATATATCATACTATAGAGACTGTCTGTTCCCCGAACTAGCAAATACAAAAAATGTCCAAAACAATTTAATGGTAACAATTTAATTGACTTTTCAACAAATAAAAAAACCAGATATAATACAGATAAACAAATTATAAAGCTTGCCTTAATGAATATTAGATCCCTTTCTACAAAAGGCTTTTTGTAAATTATATGATGATCACATATCATAACTTAGATGTGCTCTGTTTGACAGAAACCTGGCTAAAACCAGATGATTACATTATTTTAAATGAGTCTACCCCCCAAGATTACTGTTATTAACATGAGCTGCATCCAAAAGGTAAAGGGGGAGGTGTTGCTACAATTTATAGTAA
>NW_015516389.1:3157-4688 GCF_001515645.1 Sinocyclocheilus grahami | reverse complement strand
AGAAATTGTAGACTTGCATATGTAATTAATACTTCGACTGTTCAACATGACTGGTACACTTCAGAAATTGTTACACTTACTATAGGATTAGGGATTGGTTTAGGGATAGTTGCTTGTAATAATGCATAATTTACTGTTATTAGAATAAAATAGTGTTACCAAAATGTCTTCTTAATAAGACACTTAAATATTTACTTATATATAACATTATATATATCTTTCACTTTCTTTCTTTCTTAAAAAATCCATGAAAAAAGATCAATTGACTTGAAATATTAAGATATTAAGACTCGTTTTGATCAAATGTATGTTTGATGCAAATGTATTTTGTCGAGGCAGATTTTTTGTTACTCGTTTTAAGTATAAACTAATTAAAAACAAATGAAAAACATTTTTAGATGTCATTAATAACAGGATTTCTACAGTGTAACAAGTAAATAATCTCTTTGATTACTCATCATGATGATATGGGGGTGTAAAAAGACTGTAAAAGGTGCATTTGGTCTCACTGTGCAAATACTTGTCCAGAACATTGATACTGCAAGAGTTATTTAAATGCTAGCCGTTCAGTGCAATGCATGTTAACTATAAAAACCATGTGGCTAGTAGAGATGTGTAATTGTGATATGTTTTACAAACTCTGCAAATAATGAAGGTTAACATATTTATTAAGAAAGCTGAATATGTTTTTGTGTATTTCAGGTTATTCCTAGCAGGGTGACACATGCAAGTCTAATGGCAGAAAGCAACAGGACCACTGAGGTTGCAGAACTTATCCTGTGCAATAATGAAGCAAATATTTATGATTGCAATCAATCAGATCCCATGGGATCTCAAAGCCCAATCCCACTGACAGACGCCTGGCTGGTGCCAGTGTTTTTCATCCTCATTATGTTTGTAGGTTTGGTGGGTAACTCATTGGTCATCTATGTAGTCGTCAAAAACCAGCAGATGAAAACTGTTACAAACTTCTACATAGGTATCAAAGATTCTTTGGTTCTCAGAATATCACATTTACTTACTTGACATTGTCTTAGTGAACAATCTTTGTTTCTCTTCAGTTAATCTTGCCACCACAGATATACTTTTCCTGGTTTGCTGTGTTCCTTTCACTGCCACTTTGTACACTCTTCCTAGCTGGATATTTGGGGACTTCATGTGTCGCCTGATCAATTACCTGCAACAGGTGAGAGCATTTTACACTGTATAAGGTTTCTAGAGAAGAGAGCAAAACAATTGTCATGTATGAAATGGCATTTAAAACCAATAAGTTTCATTGAAAATAGAAAAAGAGAGATTCACCCCACACACTTAATTTAGGGAAATTATGGTGAGGGATTATTTAATGTTTAGAATTCAGTTAATGTGGATAAGAAGAATGTTAAGTATAATTCATGCATTTAGCAAACGCTTAAAAGCGACTTCTAGTGCATTCAGGCTATACATTTTTTACCAGTAAGTATATTCCCTGGGAATCGAACCCACAACTTTATGCGCTGCTAATGCAATGCTCTACCACTGAGCCACAGGA
>NW_015516389.1:1993-2668 GCF_001515645.1 Sinocyclocheilus grahami | reverse complement strand
CAGGAAAGTGGATTTCGTGGGCCAGATTTGAGGATCCCTGCTCTACTGGATGAATGGGCAAAAACTCCCACAGAAACACTCCAAAATGTTGTAGAGGCCGTTTATAGATGCGAAGGGGGGACCAACTCCATATTAATGTCTATGTCAGTAAAGTCCCTGTTGGTGTATTGGTCAGGTGTCCCAATACATTTGTCCATATAACGTCGTTCTTAAATTGGGATGAATGGCTACAAATGCGTCTAAACAGCTTTATTATAGGCTACCTACACTCTGCTGGATGTGGTTATGTGGATATGGTTATGTAGTTTTGTCTTTTAAGCAGTGTCTTTGAATGAATTCCCAGGTAACTGCACAAGCAACCTGCATCACTTTGTCTGCAATGAGTGTTGATCGTTTTTACGTGACCGTCTACCCTCTCCAGTCCCTCCGTCATCGAACACCACAGATGGCTCTGTCTGTATGCACCACGATTTGGATATGTATGAAAATCATTCCAATCAGTTTAAGTAGAATCATAATTTCAACGCTTTTGACAGCTATTCATCTTATACACTTTTAAAAATAAAGGTTTTTCAATGCCATACACTCTTAAAAATAAAGGCGCTTCAGGATGCCATAGAAGAACCTTTGTGTCTAAGTGGTTCCATAAAGAACCTTTAACATCTGAAGAACCTT
>NW_015516389.1:0-484 GCF_001515645.1 Sinocyclocheilus grahami | reverse complement strand
TTGACAGGCGATCTGACCAATCATAACGCAGAATCTGCAATTTTGTAAGACAAACAATCTAGACAGCAGAGTAGATTAACATTGGTTGACTTGAACTTGAAAAATGTGTATTGACATCTTTCCGCAGTTGAAACAAGAAACCTTCTGATGTTCATTCATGTTTATTTCGTGCTATAACTAGTTAAGAGAAAGAGATGCCACTTGAACTGAAGCACTACAGCGATCTATCACAACACATTAAAGAGCCACAAAACTGTATTTACCCTGCTGAAAAAAAGAGCTAAAACCAGCCTAAGCTGTTGGCTGGTTTTAGTTGGTCATTCAGCCTGGTCATAGCTGGTCAGCAGGCTTGTTTTAGAGGGGTTTTGACCACTTCTTTAACCAGTTACTTAAACCTGCTAAGACTAGCTACTCAAAACCAGTGATTCTAAACTGGTGGGTCGGGACCAAAGAAAGGGTTATTTCTGGCTTGGGTTCTAGTAGT
>NW_015516388.1:21709-22511 GCF_001515645.1 Sinocyclocheilus grahami | reverse complement strand
TACATTTAGAACATTAGTCCATTTATTTTTGCTGGATATTTATCCAAGAAGTTTTCCTTGCCTTGCGGGATGCTGGGGAGCACACTTTCTTGACACCGTGAACACTTGAACAACTTTTCAAAAGTGTGTTGATGCTTAGTTAATGGCCCTGCAGTATTCACTGCCAAACCCATGATGTCTCAAACAAAGTGTCTTCTGGAGATTGGCCAAAAATGTAGCTTGTCATCTGAGTCATGGAGCATATCGATATGAAATCTCTGAATAAAACATCATTGACTGAACGGATTTGAGTGGCCAGAATAATATCTCAGGAGAGGCGTAAGCAGCACAAAACATATTCTGGCCCCACTTTATATTAGTTGTCTTTAACTACTATGTATGTACATCCAAAAAACAGTCCCCATTGACTTCCATAGTATGAAAAAAGCACTCTGTAAGTCAATGGGGACCAGCAACTGAAGGTGAACTATCACTTTAAGGCTCTGATATACTTCAAGCGACATCAAAGAACAAACTGGTATGACGTCATTTCAAATCAGACCAAAACGAAATTTGGTTATGACCAGACCACTGGTCATCTTAAAGCTGCCCTAAAAGGGACGGTAGTTTGCTCAAAAAATTAAACTTTATATACTCTGCTCATGTTGTTCCAAACTTGTATGACTTTGTGTTGCGGAACACATGAGGATGAATCAATGATGAAAGAATTTTGGGGTGAAATATCCTTTTAATCGCTTGCAGCCAATTTGAATTTGCAATTATTAGGGATGTAACGATTAACCGCGAGCCGGTTGAAAATCGA
>NW_015516388.1:19683-20230 GCF_001515645.1 Sinocyclocheilus grahami | reverse complement strand
TTAGTTCACTTCCAGAATAAAAATGTCTTGATAATTTACTCACCCACATGTCATCCAAGTTGTTCATGTCCTTCTGTCTTCAGTCGCAAGGAAATTAAGGTTTCTGAGGGAAACATTCCAGGATTTTTCTCCATATAATGGACTTCAGTGGTGGCCAACAGGTTGAAGGTCCAAATTGCAGTTTCAGTGTAGCTTCAAAGGACTCTATGTATATACTTTTTAACCACAAATGCAGTAGTTTTACTTGTAAGGCATAGCTCACCCAAACATGAAAATCATTTACTAACCCTCATGTCATTCCAAACCTATATGCCAGCTGCTCTCTACCGTACAGTTACGGTTTATGGAGACTTAAGATTTTAGTCTTCAAAAAAGCCTCACAAGTATCATAAAAAAATAGTCCATATGACTTGTTCAGTATATTCCAAGGCTTGAAGAAATGTGATACCAAAGCAGGGTGAAATTTAAGTTCACTGAAGCTCTTTTTGGCACTATGGAAAAATGTCTGATTTGGGAACAAGTACTTGTTGAGAGTCAACTATATATA
>NW_015516388.1:2220-2626 GCF_001515645.1 Sinocyclocheilus grahami | reverse complement strand
TTTGTCACTATACAGACCTGTTTGTCAAGTGCCATTATAACACACTCATAGATGTAAAAATTGTTGCTGAATTTGTTTTAGTTAATGCAAATACTTGAATTTACTGTTCAGATATGCAGTACCAAGAATTATTTTATGCGTACTCTATATGTTCGCATTTGATTTACAATGTCTGAATGACCTTATTTAGTAGAGTTAACACCTTGTCCAAGTGGTGCTTCCAAAGCGTTATTTATAACACAACAAGGTATGGTCTCACTGGGAGCAGTGACTTAACCGAGCACGTGGGGGCTGCACAACTGCTCTTTTCAATCCCAGCATCTTGCTTGCTTGTCTTTGGGTACAAAAATGGTTCAGCCCTAATGGAGTGTTAAAGCTTTCTCCAGCTCTGTCTTTAGCCCTAGCC
>NW_015516388.1:0-474 GCF_001515645.1 Sinocyclocheilus grahami | reverse complement strand
ATGTGTTAAGACATTATCTCTTGTGAAGGACCCTAGCCGCAAGCAAAGGTCTTCATCATCTTTTCATGTAAAGAACTGTTCTTTGGTAACCTGTCACCCCATCATTTATCTCACTTTTGCTTTTGTCCCCTCACAGATCGCCTTCTCTCAGCACAACAGCATTATGGACCTGGTGCAGTTCTTTGTGACGTTTTTCAGGTGAGTGCTTGTGCCTTCTTTGTTCTCTCCGCCATTTCAAAGGTGTGATGTAACACAGAAGTTGATCCTGATGGCATCTTTCAGCTGTTAAGCCTGTCTCATGTCTCATGCCTTTTCCTTATGCTTATAATGTATATTAGCTGTTTCTTTACCTCAAAAATATTGCATGTAGTAACAAGTAATTTGATGTTTAGGAAACAGCTGAAGTTGATTGAAGTGGTTCAACTTGACATTTAAAGGATTAGTTCACTTCCAGAATAAAAATGTCTTGATAAT
>NW_015516387.1:3029-4690 GCF_001515645.1 Sinocyclocheilus grahami | reverse complement strand
AAAGTGACAGTAAAGACATTTATAATGTTACAAAAGATTATATTTCATATAAATGCTGTTCTTTTGAGCTTTGCATTTATCTAAGATTCCTGAAAAAAATGCATCATAGTTTCCACACACACACACACAAAAAATGAATTCAACTTTTATGATTCAGCATATTACAATGGTTTCTAACGGATCATGTGACACTGAAGATTGGAGTAATGATGCTGACGATTCAGTTTTACCATCACAGGGATCATATAATTATTCAAATTATTGATATTTTTTATAATTATAATTTATAAATCTAAAATATAATGTAATGTAAAAGTATAATACTTTAATAAAATATATTAAAATAGAAAACAGTGATTTTAAATTATAACATTTCACAATATATCAGTTTTACTGTATTTTTAATTAAATAAATGCAGGTTTGGTGGGTATAAGAGACTTCTTTTAAAAACGTTTGAATGATAATGAAATTTATGGCGGTACATTCAAGATGCAAATTCAGTTCATGCATCTTTGGAGAATAATATCACCACTTCTAAGAAAACTGATGCAAAATAGAATTAATAGAACAGAATACATTTTTTACAATTTATTATTACAATATTGCAATTGCTTTTAGATGTTTCCATGCAGAATTTATATGCAATATTCCAAAATGTGCAAGAAATTAATTTGATTTGCACTTCCATAATGTACTCTAATTTTGTACTTAATATACTAAAAATGATTATTTAGTACTTCTTAAGAACATCTTGTGTACTCAACTGTGTGTACTCAACTGTGCTATTTTGAGACACCATGAATATAACCTAAAATGTGCTATTAACATATCTTTGTATTAAAAAATGTATTTAGTTACCACTTGAGTGTAATAATGTTATGCAATTTTTTTTGCTTTTAGGTGTTTCCATGTGGAATTTATATGCAATATTCCAAAATGTGCATACAAATATGTGGATTTGGAACCCCATTATTAACAGTGCCAAAGCTGATCAGCATGAGTTTGTTACTTTCTTGTTATTGTCGAATCAACACAATAAGAAGTGGAAGTGCAGTCACTGATCTGCCGCTTGATAAAGTTGGATATTGCAGTCAAGTAGGGACGCCAACTAGCAACCAAGCGTTTTTATACTGAAGGCTCGCCTGCTTACACGTGATGTTTTATTTTTAGTTCTTTATATAATTCGTTGTTTTTTTTAATCTACAAGTCTTCCATAAATTCTGAGCTGTCGTGTGTACGGCAGGATGGCACAGTTGGGAGAGTTTATAATAGTGTGCCAGAAAATCTGTCAATGAAATTGAATTTGAGCGTGTGTGGTTGGGAGGGTGAGGGGAACGGCTCCATATGGGACTACATGGGGGGCGATCGGCCACGTCTGCAGTGCTGTCGTAACGCTGCAGATCTGTGTGTGTGTGTATGTAAATCCTGCAGGCAGGGGATTTGGGCTGATTGGATGGAGGAGCGTCTCATCCTTCATCGACTTTATGGATGAAGGGAAGATGCAGTAGCCTCTGGATCTAACGTGCACACGCTCGTTTCACAGGGCTCTAGTTGAGGTCATCCATCACCGTGCAATTGAATTTGATCGTGCAGCAGTGTATTTGTGTTTTTGACACGTTTGTGTTCTTTTGCCAGTCTTTTAAAATTCTTTTTTTTTTTT
>NW_015516387.1:0-1871 GCF_001515645.1 Sinocyclocheilus grahami | reverse complement strand
AAAAAAATTACTATGGAAGTCAATGGGTACCACCAGCTGTTTTGGGTGAAATAGGTATATTTGGCCTAAAAATGGGAACTATGTCACTGTAAAAATATATACTACAAAACATACTTGTCTGTTTCTTTCCCAGAGCCACTTCTCAACCTGCGCCTTCAATGTGATCCCCTGTCCCAACCGCTGCTCCGTCAAGCTGACGCGCAAAGACCTGCCCGAGCATCTGCAGCACGACTGTCCCAAACGCAAGGTCAAGTGCGAGTTCTGCGGGAGCGAGTTCACAGGAGAGGCCTATGAGGTACTGCGGTCAAATCAAATTTGATTTGCGGTCAAATCAAATCATTATAGAGCGTTGCAGGAATGAGTCCTTAAACCTCGAAAAGAGTTAGCATTGAAGTAAATGGATAAGGTGTATTCAACACAAGCTCAAGGTATTTTCATATTTTATTCTACGACATAAAATACTATTAGATTTTATGACTATAAAATACATTTAATAATACCCCACATGTGATTATTTTAAGCTTTTACGTGTCCTGAAAATGACAGTTGCTAACATGCTAATTGGGACTGGTTGTCACAACTTGACTCTTTATTAATTATTCTAACTGAAACTTAACAACTGTAAGTTTGTTGGAAGATTAATGGTAGTGACGTTGAAATCATGACTGGTGTAGTTCTTTACAGCATAACTTTAGCTTTACATCTGGCTTTCATAAAAGTTGTGTTCATTTCTAAAGATTATCTTGATGAACGAAATGTGTAAGAATCATAAACTTTTGTTGGTCCTATTTTCTGGCTTTTTTTTGTTTTTTTGAGGGAAGCTGTTAACTTAAACTCTGCAGCGCTCATTAGCATATTAGCAAAGATGTATTAGCTTTCTTATTTGATAATTGTCAGCTTGTGCTCTATAAAAAGGATTGCTACATGAAGAAAGAGGCTTGTGTGTATCTCAACGTGCTGTAATTCTGAAATGTGTGAAGTCGTTATTAGCAAATTGGCAGCTTGATCTCATAGCACAAGAACTGCGGTTGTTTGCTAATATGGTGGGACTCCTATTTTTACAATACAAACTAATACTAATAGATTAAGCCTTTTTATTGCATTTTATGGGAATCTTTCTGTTGTGTTTTGTGGGTAGGCGGGTAAATTGTTGCAGTTTATGATTAGAGAACCACTTTATTTGCAATTTACGGCTCTTTAACAAGTGGTGTTTTTGCGTCATGAAAGTGCTTGCAAGGCAGATATGATATTACACAAACATTCTAGTAAAAGCTAGAATAAAGTATAAAATAAAGTCTGGGCGAGTTGATGCTTGTCACCGAAAGTCAGAGACAGTCTGCAGATTTTGGCCAGTCAGAATTGACAGATTTAATAGATAATCGCATAGTAGGCCTATATAGTAAACAGTTTTTAAAAGAACCATTTTTCTTAGTGTGAAGAACCTTTTCCACTATAAATAACCTTTTGCACAATGAAGAGATTCCATGACTGTTTAAGGTTTTTCATGGAAGCATAGATGCCAATAAAGAACCTTTATTTTACCATCTATAGCCCACTCTACACTGTAAAGGCTGTGTCAGGATGATGGCTGATGGTTCAGTAGACAAAAAAAGATCTGGATGAGTGTCACAACAGCAGCAGCAAAGCAGATCTGATGCTGCCAATTCAATTATGCAGAACCTAAACTAGCCTAAAACATGTTCTTTTCCTGCTTTGCATGCAGTCGTTTTATCTTCAGGAAATGCAAATCTAGTTTTTCTTCTTCTGACTTCTCCATCTCCTTTCGCGTCCTTCAGAACCACCAGGGCATCTGTCCGCAGGAGAGTGTGTACTGCGAGAACAAGTGTGGCGCAAGAATGATGAGGAGACTA